>NC_050523.1:10177251-10188048 GCF_002922805.2 Oryzias melastigma | reverse complement strand
TTGTAGAAAAAGTTAGAATAAAACTGCAATGTTTTTGTTTGTACTGAGAGAAAATAAGAATTACTAACCGTCTTTAAATTTGATCATGGTGTACACAATTAACTTGTAATGAACAGAATCAGATTTTTACTGATTTTTTTTTTTGTGCTGTAAAAACTGAAAACATTTGAGTACAAAATGAGATTAGACTGCTCTGAAATAGCAGAAAACTACAGGATGAAAACATATTTTTGTCACTAACTCAACTGGCTGTATAAGAGCAACCTGAGCAAAAGCAGGCTTGCTAAAACATTTTGAGATGCACAGAATATTATAAAATACGATGGCAGTAAAAGTATTTATAAGTAAAAACGTGCAAACGTGACTGCATGCACAAAAACAAGAAACGCAGTATTTATTGATCAGATCTCCTATGTCCCATTTTTATAAACCCATCGTGCAATTTGCAAAAACTAGTACAAGGTTAATCCTCACTTGAATACTGCAGTTTCTGATCCAGTGGGTAAACACCAGCAAATCCTAAATAAATAGCATGTGAAATCAATATTCGTGCATACACAGTTTTCAGTGGTAAATTAAGCACCGGGTTGTATGTTTTTGGATTATGTTGAGACAAACGAAAGAACACATTTATCATCTTAAATCTGTCCCCTAAAGGCAACTTTTTCATTAGCTCCTGCTTTTAAAATATAAGGCTTTCTTGTTTTTTTTTTATTTTTTATTATCACAGTTAACCTTATGCCTCAAAAATTTTAAAGGGTTAGCTTCTCAGGGGGGCCGAGGCGCCCCTGGGAGCCCTGCCTCCCAATTCAATCTATTTCGGTGAATCAGCAAATCCTTATTGACAAGTAGTTGTTATTTTAAAGGCTTCCCAGCATAAACCCCAGTGAATTAAGATGAATGAAGACAAAGTGTGTGGAAGCAGAAAGCTGCAAAAAATGATTGTAGATGCAAAATGGTTTGAAAAGCACAGTCATCCTACAAAAGCAGCTAATTAAAAAAGCCCGTATGCACCTCTTGTGACAAGTGAGAAAAATTATTAGGTCATTATACTTTTTTAGCAATAGTATCACACTAGACGGGAGTATTATTGGTATAAAATAACCCAAGATGATTGCTGCCTCAGAATTTGTTTTGGCTCCATCATAACGGACAAAAAAAAAAAAAACACTGTCACCAAAACACAAGCACAAAACACAGTATGTGTGTAGCAATTTATATTAAATGAAATACCACACTGCACTGTGGTGTAGTGGTTTGCACTGTTGACAAACTGTGAGGAAACCAAGGTTCAAGTCTCTATTGCTTTGTTTTTGAGTTTGCATGTTCTCCTCGTGCATGTTTGGGTTTTTTCCTGACACTTGGGCTTCCTCTAAAACTACTTCGGCAACATGTTGTCAAGTGACTATTTCCAATCAAAAGTTAATGTAAACATTCATAAATGCATGTTTTGGGCTTCTGTGCTCAAAACTCTCGCATTTAGGCATCACTATGACATTTCTGCAAACGTGTAGCCATTGAACGCGCAGTAAAAGTTAAACCAGATTGAACTTTTGACCAGTCAGGGACTCGGATTTGGTAGTGACCTTTTCATTCATGGAAGTGCCAACCATTTGAAAATTGACCATGGAGGAAGAGAAATTAAAAATTGGTGTTTAGTCCTGGAGCAAGATTCATGAGATTTGCACCACTTTGACATTTCACACCAAATTTCTTCCAACTGTAGGTGGTGGACAAGCGCTAGTAAACAGTACCAAAAGAGCAAGAAGAAGGGGCCCCTCCCTGCTTGTTTAGTGTGAACACCTAGGGCTAAAGATTTAAGAATGCGTCTAGGATATTTCTCCTTTTCACCCATCAGTAACAGGATAGGCTCCAGCATCCCTGCAAATAGAGTGTTTAGAAAATGAATGAATTATCTTTATAATCACTTAAAATATTTGTATGTATGAAAAGGGTGTCTAAATCTAAGCTTTGAGGGTTGGTGTCCTAAATGTTTTATAACCAACCTGCCATTGAAGATTCTTATTGGCTAAACACACCTGATCCAGGTAATCAGCAGGAACTTAATTCAGAATTTCTGGAAAACTAGTCAGGGGCTGGTCCACGAGGCCTGGATTTGGACACTTCTGGTATGATTTCAGGCATGATACATTTATCCAGATTAGGGATAGGCAACTCCAGGCCAAATATCCAAGCTCTACTCATGACTGATTACCTGGTTCAGGTTTTTCCAGCCAATTAGAACATGCCAGAGCAGGGTGTGTTGGAAAACATGCAGTAATCCAGCCCTCGAGGCCTGGAGTTTCCCATTCCTGATTCAGATATTCCCATTTCTGATCATCACATGGTGGACTGAGCTTGACGGCTTCTTGTTCACATGGCTTCACTGACTCACCATGAAATGACTCTGACACAAACACTGAGTTCTCTCCTTCAGAGAGGCCATGAGAGATCAACAGTCAATTTCAGAAAAAAGGACATCTCAGTGCAGCGAATATTCTTTCCGCCTCCTCACACTGGACTTTTTATCCAACAAATAATCCTCTCAATTTTCTAAATTCTGATGAAACACAGAACTGTGCTCTGAAGTCAGCACTGAAAGCTTTATGCAGGAAACTTTACATCTGTTCAGAGAGTAAAGCAACTTTGAAAGCACTATAATTAAAACTCCAAATAGTTTGTTTTAGAGCTCGAGTTATATCTTTTAAAGATCACAATTAAACACTGATTCTGCTCTATAAAATGTCTTCTTGGATTAGCAATTTGTAAAAGATGATTAAAGTCTGATAAGACTGAAATCTCCTGGAAAAAATGGATGCAATATGGTTTTTCAAATAGGTCTTATGCTTTGTAATGGCATTGATCATAAGCTAAGCACATTTTTTTTGCCTCATAATCTGAGGAGAATTTGGCTTTGTGTTTCTAATGGTTTTTTTCTCTTCTGCCAACTTACACCCACCATCAGTATCTCTCCGTCTGGCATTTAAATACGGTTTTAGAAGTTTCTCAGATCGGAAAAAACAGCCAAAAAACAGTTTGCATTTTTCCATGAATTTTTGCCAATTCAAACAAGTCATTGACAGCTTACAGAGGGAACGATAGATCCGACTGATAGGAAAACACATCAAAAAGGAGAGATTTCAGGAGAGATCGCAGTGGCTTATAAGAATAAAAATTTCTGTCAAGGAAAAGTTAGAAAGATTGAATATTTTAATTTCCTAGCTATATTTTTATTGATCCAACTCCTTATCTTTTGTCTCTTTCTATGTGATTATAAATCAAAAGAAACCTACAAAAACTCCCTATAATAAGAAGATATTGTGAACGTATGCATCTTTGGTTAAAAATGTGAAGGTCAACCCCAGTATTTTTTGTTATATTCAACCAACAATTGGTCCCTAATGATAGTAAAACAAAGCAGAGTTGAAGCTTGTTTTTGCGGCCCTTGTGACTCTACAGGACTGAAATGCATGTTCGACTCAGAGGAGTTTCCTAAAATACTCGTGCATCATCCTGACTTCATCTGTAATAACTCATGTTATTTTAATAATTTGTTTTAGTTTATTTTAACTTATTTTAGAGTTAATTTGATAAGATTTCCACCACAACCCCACACTTTTTTTTTTTTTTTTTTTTTTTTTTTTTAGAAATATCTGTCCCATTTGGTTTTAAAATGGTTTGTGTTCCCCCTCTTCACCCAGTATGGAAAAATAGACCGTGTAAAGGGTCAGGAAATAAGGCGAACTAGAAATCTCCAGCCTCTGTGTCCCACATCTCTCCTTTTAAAGCTGCTCTGCTCCATTTCCAGTTAAAACAGACATCAAAGCTCAAACTGGGAAAATCTGCTGCAGCTAAAAATTTGCAACAGATTATATATATATTTTTAACTCTGTAAAGAATAAGTCATTTTACTGTTTTGTTAGACTGTTGTTTTGGTTTCACATCCCAGAAAATTGTTTCTCCTTTCTCCTATTTTAATACCACCACTAACAAAAGGCAGCATTAGAGCCACATGGTCATGGTGCCACTAAACGCTTTGCCTTTGGATGTTCTGACTGCTGTGCCGGACGCGGTCATTAGCATTTCAGACTCATTACCTGGAATAGCTGCTGAAGTGTTCCAGACCTGCACTGTATCTGACTCCTGCTGATAAAGGGGGAGTCATTCAGAGCATTTCCTCCTCTTTTCTTTTTTCACACTTTTTTTTTTTCACTTTTTATCTTTTGACAGAAAGGCTTAAGAAAATTGGAAATGAAGCATCACTGCTGAAGTTTGCCTAAGAAAACCCTCTCTGCTTTTAATGAGATCTTCACTATAAAAGGTTCCTTAATCTCTCATGCCTGTGAAATTGGGCTGTGTAGTCTGTGCCTCCATTATTACGTCCACTCAAGGGGTGAGTGGGGTTAATGTTTTGGTTAATCTAGAAACCCAAGTGTGGATTTTTGACTGGAAGGTTGAGTGAAACTAAACTGGAAAAATCGAGTTTATTCAAGCTGTGCATAACCATAATTTTGAACGTTGTTAAGATAGTATATAAATATATAATTTGGTAACATTAAGGCCTATTATTTTGAACTTTCTGTTAGAAATTGTAGCAAGGATTGTGAAAATTCCAGTTTTATTTTTTTTCTAAATCATGTAAATATAAATAAAGAATGGGTAATCTTTTTGGTATGTTTTCCATCCAAGCTCAAACTCAGTGGTCAAATTAGGATCAACTGAAAGTGAATGAAGAACCAGACTGTAAGATTAAAAAATAGAAATAAATGAAAAAAGTAAATTAGCAGATTTAAACTTGATAGTAAACATTGTAAATTTTAAATTTTACTGTCTGGGTTTCAAATTTACAATTTGGGTTTGTCATTTATTTTAAGCTGATCCTGAATTGACCCCATAGATGTCACACATCTGAACTTAAAATGTCTTAAAAGTCTCCCAGGGATACTTCAAAGATTTACGAGAAAGTCAAAAACAGTAAGACTAAAAAGAAAACTAGTTAAAATAAATAAATAAAAAAAATAAGACAGAGTCTGATGAAAATTGTGTTTTTAACATGTTCTTGTGGCATTTTTGTGATTATTAAGAAAATTATATATTTCGTTGTTCAAGTCATTGGGAAACAGGAGCAGATGAAAAAAAATGCAGTTTGAAAAAGAGTTTATTTGTGACGTTGAAAATATGCCGGTCAAGCCACAAGCTCTCTGCTCCGCTCCATTCTGATGGGTCCACTTGCAGACGAATAGATCCAAGTCTTCGTTTCCTTTGTCCGAGCTGGAATCTGCTACAATATATATATATATATATATATATATATATATATATATATATATTGCTCGTCATTTTTGTTGCACCGGTAATGTTAGAATGGGTGCTGAAGTGCTGCAAGCTAGCGGTAGAGAATGTAAACAGATGGATGACAGGAAGTGGGGGTGGGCTTGCTCCTCACCATTGGTTTTGTCCACACCTCAGAGGCAAATTTCAAATGAACGACTGCTTCTCTGCAGAAACTTTGTCCAAGAATTTCGTCTAAAAACAAATAAAAAGACCACTTGGTACACTTTTAAAATAGATCAAAACATTTATCATACAACATTCTCAGAGGACAATCAAATCACACGTCTTTTTTTGTTTCAATTTCAACACCAATTTCAATTTCAATAAGCAGCTTTTGTAAATTATCTATCCTATTTGTTTGCTCTTGAGATTGTAGTGTGAAAACAAAGTAAATGAATAAATCTGTCAATGTCTTTTGGCATTTCTTGCCCAATCAAACAAAATCCACAGGACAACTTTAGTCTGCCCACAGACATTGATCCGATTAAAGATGTGCACCAAAAATCATTAAAGATCTGTCAGAATTCCCTCATGACTGCTGTGGGTATATAGGATTTTATATCTGTGAAATGCTAAACAACACCTCAGAGACATTCAAAGGGGATTTATAGCAGAATCCTGGTTAATTAAAAATTCTCAAGTCCACCTTAAATGTCTTTTTGAAGGCTGCATCAGTTAATTCTGACCAAAATAAGAACCTGAAAATACTCATGTACCCCTTAAATCACTGCAACATGAATAAATCTTAAGAAAAAATGCTTTTATCTCCTAATTTTATCTTACAAACTTTTTCTAAACCCTTTCCATCCTTGTTACCTTAAGGACAACAAACGAAACATTTTATGCTTCAAGTTGTATTAAATCATGACTTTTATTCCAAATGCACAAGAGGGAAGCTTAGTATTTAAACGTTTAGTCAGACAGTGTAAGGTGTGAAAGTAAAAACTTGTAAAATCGTGGAAAATGTTTTAATTGTGACAAGATGCAAAGGCAATAATTAGAATCTAAGCTTTGTTTATTAAATGGGAATAAAACCAACAAGATCCTGAAACATTCGTTTTCTGCAATTGTTAGTGAATGTTGTCTCGCCAGCTCAGCCGTGCAGAAAGAAAACAGTATACATTTTTGAAGAGAAGCATTGATTTTTGTATTAAAAAAAAAAAGTTCAACTAAAAATGTGCCTAGAGAACAAATCAGCAATGAAAACACTTGTAGTTCCATCTTAAATAAAATGCTGACTATTATTTAGTTGTGCTTTATGTAGTTCAATAAACTTTTTATGAGTATAAATGATGGAAAGGGAGACTGATGTTTGTCTAAAATTCTCCGCGTGGACGTTTGCTGCTTTCAAAGATGTAATTGTACAAACTGTTGTAAATGCAATCTAACAGACCAAAATAAAAAGTGTGAATTTTTAAGAAATGTTTTTTTGAGAAATGATTTTGAGTGCTGATTCAATCAAAAATGAGTCAGCATTTATTGTCGTGTTGTTTTTCATCAAAGGCGAGAGATTTTCCTGTCATTTTGAAGAGCAAAGACAGCAATCACTGTCGTCCTTTACGCAAGAATTGATGGACTGATGAGTTTGTGTTTTCAGAGGAGGGGGTGGCAGTGGCTTCGCCGGTGCTTTTATTTTATTGACTGACTGGAGCGAGAAGAGAGAGCTGCTCTGAATTAACTGGGAGGATGCAGTCCCACTTCGGCTTTAAGTGACTGCAAGAATAAACCTCAGTTTCTCAGGCAGACCATAATAAATCACACCGCTCTTTGCATGCTGATCCAAATCAAGACGAATGCCTTTATTTTCTTTTTAATCCAGAGGCCCTTCTTGATAGAAGTCAATTTAAATCTCAGACATTTTTGCCAATAATGCTTGTCCTCTCTTTGTGTCTTCCAGGTATTTATGAGCAGACATTTCTTATATAACTGCAGCCAACCAGTCCTGGATGTAAAGATAGCCTTTTGTCAGGTGTGTGTTCCTTACAGGTAAAAAAGGTACAGTATTCATTAACTTCCATTTGCCCTGTGATGCAATATACGTGCAATGTTTGCTTTTTACAAATGAGATCAATTGAACCGGTTTGTCCTCGCAAGCATTTATAATCTGTTATTATAAACACAGATTAAATCCTATAGATGATCTGGAACTTGTTTTTTTTTTCATTTTTATTGAAAACTGGAGATTAATTAGACTAAAAGTTAACCTCTGACATCAAAATCTCTGTATGGCATTGATGTTATATGCTTGTGAGAACGGCTATAAGCTAAAATGACAGGTCGGTCTACCATAGCTACTGTTACTGGAACACTTTGCATGAAATGTTTGCATCATATATGCATGTGCAGTATTTGATATCCACTATAGGTTCCACTGGATTTATAACACTGTTTGATGCAGGGACATCTTACATCACAAGCTTGAATAACCTGTCAGGCCTTAAAGAAGAGAATTTTCAAAATAAATGTGCCATTGTTGTGTTGCATTTGTAATAATATAGTAAATGCATGTTATTGTGTTCTCACTTAGAACACATTTCCCAGACCTAGTCATGTGACAAATAAAGGACTTAACTACCACTTGATAAACAGATGCATCTTTGTAAGCACCTCTAACACAGAAGGGTATCAGTGTTACTTCTGTTTTTCCATGTAAATTATTAAAAAACAGTATATGCAGAAGGAATTACTCATCAGTTTTATTTTTTGTCTGGAACATTGTGCTATTTGTTGACTTAGGTCATGTCCGAATTCCTTTACTACTCACTATTTAGTGCACTACATTCTGCTTTTGCCACTTTGCAGTGCTGTACAAATCCACAATTCCAAAATAAAGTATCATAGAAATTTCCTAGAGGTGTGAAAAAAAACAGTTTGTATCTATGCTCACTACATTAGTGAATATGGACCACAATGCATTGCGTTTAAGCAAAAAATGTATTTAAATGTATTTTTTTCAATCCAGATTGTCATTATCACAACACAGTGGAGTCATAAATAGACGATGTAAAATGTTTGTATTGATTATGTTTTTAATTTGTGAAATCGGTGACGTCATATCAGTCGTATAGAAGTAAAAAAAGCAGTGAATTGCTTTTAAGCAGGTAGCCCTGCACTATATAGTTTTTTAGTTGTAAGGGATTAGGTTGGGAATTCTGACATAGTCCTAGTATATTAAAATACTCTACATTCATACCACAAAGTGCAAAATCTCCTGCAAAACAAGCAAAAAAAAAATTAGAATTTTTAAGGGGTCGATTGGTATTTTTTTTGAATAAATGAAATAATCCATCAAATATGAGCTAAAACTCAACTTTTGATGGAAGTTCCACTTCATCCAGAACTGACTGCACCAGCATCAGATGAATTATGACAAGTGGATAACTGTAACAGCTGCTGGCGTGAAAGTGTACAGTCAGAGGAAGCAAATAGCACCTCCTCTTTGCATGTGTCAGATGTTCCTCAGAAAAAAAACACTAATGGTTTCAGTTATAAAGTAAAAGTGGAATCAGTTGCTATGTAACAAGGATTCTCATATGTTAAACTGAAAAGAAACTCAAACTTTTTCTATTTGAATTAAATGCAATTATTTTTCTTCAGTACAGAATAACAATAAAATATTTAAGTTTTTTTCCAAAAAACTTT
Organism: Oryzias melastigma; assembly: GCF_002922805.2. NCBI lineage: Eukaryota > Metazoa > Chordata > Actinopteri > Beloniformes > Adrianichthyidae > Oryzias > Oryzias melastigma. Next base: position 10,179,072 of record NC_050523.1, on the reverse strand, counting down.
TAATTAAATTTGTAGAGCATAGGAACTGTAATATCTTTATGATTTGGGGGCAGGTTTATATGGAGGCCTGATGACCTTGCACAAATATCAAACATTGCTTGAAGAAAACGGCGCATGCAAGGAAAGCTTTCAGCAACATAACAATCTACTGGTGAAGTCTTAGATTTTAGTTCGACTGACATGTCAGGAAAACCTTAAAATGCCTCACAACTGAAGGAGAGCAGGAGAAAGTGCTCTTAAAAAGCAGGAAAACATTTCTGCCCATGGCAGTAATACAAACTTCTGAAGTTTATTTAGGTTTACTTGTTTCTATGCAAAGACCCATGATGTGCGACTACATAAATCCATGATTGTTAACTTCAAAGTGACTGTTCTCTTGTTACTCATAAGGTAAGTGAGTTCATTAATCATCTCAGCATCACTAACAAGTCCCCACTGTCATCTCTACCTCACGCAGGGTTTTGGAAAACAAGTGGATGTGTCATATATTGCCAAACATTACAACATGAGCAAAAGCAAAGTGGACAACCAGTTCTACAGCGTGGAAGTGGGAGACTCCACCTTCACCGTTTTAAAACGCTACCAGAATTTAAAGCCCATTGGCTCTGGAGCTCAGGGAATTGTCTGGTAGGTTCTCAGCTGTTCATCTCTTTTATGCCATGTTTTATGATACATCCTGCTGTTTGATGGGTGTTGCTTTTATTAGACTGCATTCAGTGTGCTACTGTCCCAAATGTCTACATTTGATTATATTTAGATGTTAAAAAAACAAAAAAAGAACAGAAAACATAAGTAAATAATATGTATTATCAAGTGAAGTATGGCGAACATACAAATATTTACATTAAAAAGAAACAACTAAAGGAGACACAAACGTTATTTGTTTATTTATGTATATTTTTTACTTTAAATTAGAAAGAAAATGCAATTAAACTAAGACAATACAAGATAAATGTTTATTTTACACTGGGAAAAGTTGGTATTTTTCCATAAATCTAATTATAGGTTGATCATTTCATGGTGTGCAAAGGTAAAAATTCCCAAAAAGTTGTGAATTATGGAACCAAAAAAAGGATTCAACATCACCAGCAATTTAATTTCTCCTCCAGAGAAGACATTTCTAAACCTGAATAACAACTGAATCAACTCAGTTGACATTTGGGATTGTTCAATGATGCCAAATGTGAAGAAAGAAGCTTCTGGTAAAATTGTAGTTTTTGGATAATTTAAAAAAAATTGACAACACTTTTTAAAATTATTATTATTATTTGTGTTTACTAATGTGTAAAAACAGCTCTATCTTTTCTCCTACTAGAAGAAATAATTAAATAAGTAAGTGTTTGCAGAAAAGTTGAAAGTAAAAAAAAATTATGATAATTTCTGCAAATGACAAACATCAACATTGAAGCACGAACTTCTGCAGGGGTGGACTTATCATCAGGCAAAGGTGGGCAACGGCCTAGGGCCCCCATAACCTTTGAGACCCAGAGCTGAATGATTAAAAAATTTTAAAATATTTATAAAATAGTTCTAATGCCCAAAATTATTTTACTGTCAAAATAAAGACTGCTCAAGTGTTTCATCCTCCCCCGTAAATCTGCAGCAATGGAATATTCCACCAACAGCATGTAAGATAGCAGACAGATTATTTCAAGAGTTTGAAAAGTAGTAATCAACCAGCTGTGAAAAAAGGAATAGGCAAAGAGAAAACTAAATAATTTGTTGCTACGCTTCCAAAAGTGCAGGACGAAAAACAAAACAGGAAAAAGAAAAACAGAATCAAAGGAACTTAAATATAAGACAAAGAAAATAAGGGGTAGA
>NC_050523.1:10172137-10177204 GCF_002922805.2 Oryzias melastigma | reverse complement strand
TTTTTTTGTTCCATCATTCAAGGATTTTTGCATCTTTCATGTTCTTTAGTAAAACTTGACAAATTAAATAAATTACATACGTTACAGACATTTCACCCTGGACAAGAATTTAAAAAAAGAAATGATTAATACAACCACTGCAGAGGGCCCCGCCTCACTGTTCGCCCCGGGCCCCCAAACTACCAAGTCCACCACTAAATTTCCATCTGGTTGTGACAAGCTTTCTCAAGCAAATTGACAGCACAACTTCTATTTAGAATATGGATGAGTCGGTTATCAGGATCTGACAGGACGAATTCTTAATCCAGGTCACGTTGAGAGATTGCATTAATTGTGATTCTCCTCTTGTCTTCAAATGCAGTGGAGCGTCTGCCAAAGATTCACTTAAAAAGAATGTTTCTACTGTTAAACAATTAAACAGATCAATAAGTCATGTTCATGTGAGGACATGCAGCACCGATCCAGATGACACGACTCGTTTCAGTTCTGCTTCCAAACTATGTGAAGAGCTCTCTCAACACCCCCGTCCTCCATTTTCCCTCCTTCATTGACCCTTCTTTGCTGCTGATGCTCTCAGTTTTTGCTCCAGAGCAGGAACTTGGTCATTCTGTGGGAGCTGATGCTGGGATTGTGCCCGTTTTAAGGATTGTATAGAGATGAGTGGTGGTAGGGGGGGGATATTTAATTGAAATTTGAGTTTTATCCTGCTTGGCTGTGTTCACAACTGCCATGTGGTGTCATATGATGAAGGTATTACCATGTTATGTTGCAGTGTCCCTCTATGATCACTAAAGCATCAAAAAAGCTTAAAAGGCAGTGACTTGTATTTATGTGAGTTCAGAGAAACGTTTTATCATAATCGGAATATTAAGCATTTTAAAAAGACCTGTTTTTTATGTAACTAGAAAATTTGCATAAACATCTGCCTGATTCAGATATACACAACTCAAAACAGCAATCCACAAATTGAAAATACGCACACAAACAGAAGGATCCAACAGCTTATCTAAAAATTCATGAAGCACGTACTCTGCTGCTGTTACACAATCAGCCGAGTTGTCCCAATATAGCCCAAGAGCATGTTAATAGACATTTAACTGTGCTTTTCTTCAGTGTTTTCCCATAAACACAGCAATCTGGATACATGTCTGCCCTTCAACTTGTATGCTTCGTCAGAATGAGCTCTCTCAAGCATCTTAAAAGCTTTAAGTAGTTTAGCTGGTCATGACATCATCTTTCACTAAAGTGAAGACCGGCTCAAATCCCTATTGCATAACTGCTTTTATGAGGGCTCCACTGTTTCCATGGCCACACATCATTCCTGGCCTGGTTGTTTGCAGAGAAATGACAGACCGCCGCACATGTCACCTAGCATCTTCTCAAGCCTGCGTCCAGATGCCTTGAAACTCAATTTATGGCATCTTGTGAGGAGAGAGTATAAAAAAGGGTACAGAGCAGGATGTGACATCTTCACGGTAGTTGGAATAACACACTTGTAATTAGAAGCCAACAGGAAGTGATGCACAAAATAGAAAACTTAGAAACTGAGATTGTGCTGAGGTTGCAAAACATTCTTTAGTTTGATCCACTCCAATGAAATTTGTTATTATGGGATTTTTCTTATGACGGAGGACATATATGAAGACAATTAAGCTTAAAATTGCCTTTCTAAGTATTTATTTATTCAAATCATTGTGAATCAGGAGCAGATGAAAAAAATAGTCTAAAAACACCAGAAAACTAATGAATTTACAGTACCCCACTCAAAGGGACACATCCCAGATGCCCCTAAGAGAAACAAACTTCACAGTAAAAGTTGGGCCACTACAAACTGACATTTAAGAGAATTAGACACATTAGAAACATTAGAAATAGTGCAAATCTCCTCCAGTTCAAAAAAACTCTCTTTACCAACACATTTAATCTGTTTGAATAAGGATCCTCCTGTTCTTACAGAGATGAATCATTTTTGTATAGAAGCATTCTGCCATCTCTCTGCATTTGACTTTGAGATATCGTGCGCTTTTGAGACCAGTGACATTCACTGTGGGTTATCGGTGTTGTGCGGTCACACTCACACAAACACACCTTCACTCGCAGGCAATCACTCAACGATGAATGCTAAAGGAATACTGATTAATGCGTCTCTTCTCTGCAGTGCGGGCTATGATGCTGTCCTGGACAGAAACGTAGCCATTAAGAAACTGAGCAGACCCTTCCAGAACCAGACCCATGCCAAGAGGGCATATCGGGAATTGGTGCTCATGAAATGCGTCAATCACAAAAATGTAAGTAAATTATTTTTTTATTACATATGGAAGAATGAAGAAAAATGTCTCAGCTTTCAAAAGGAGCCGACGTTTTAAAAATTCTGTATTTACTAGTTTCTGTTCCGAACATCCACAATTCCTTAATATAAAAACAAATATAGATGAACCTCCACAGTGTGGAAAAACTTCACTACTGCATCTTAACGTTAATCTCGTTCTTGCTTTTTTTTCTTTCAGATTATCAGTTTATTAAATGTCTTCACACCACAGAAATCATTAGAAGAGTTTCAAGATGTGTAAGTATACGGCAAGCCACTCTTTGAAAAATTTATTTTAATGAAACCTTTATTTATAGCCTTTAAAAATAAAAGTAGTTTTATAGGGTTCATGCATCAGTGAATAATATGAATGGGTTTAAAACTATTTTAAAAAATTGATATTTGCAATATATTATAGTAGCTTTAAAATAGTTTTCCTGAATGTTTATAGATCAACTGCCTTTTTCTAGGAATTTCTTCAAATTATGCTTATCTAAAAAACAGTTTGCTGTGTATTCTAATACTCAATATGCTTGCTGAAAACTGCAGTTTTAGGTGTTTTGTTAAAAAAAAATTCTAATAATTTTCCTTAAACTTGTCACAAACAACCAAATATATTAAAACTTGGACATATAGTTTTCTAATCAGAAATATTTGAAACTTTAGAAACTTTTTGTAAAGCAATGATCATCAAACAAGAAAGAAAAACTATGTCACCACTAACAGTTTAAAGAAAAACTATTAAATTGGTTATAATTTAAAAGGAAAAATTATAACAAAATACAAAAAAAGGACACTAGTATTAATTTAAAGACATACTATGAAACTACTAATATCTTAAAGAAAAAAATATGTAACTTCTAATAATTTACATAAAAACAATGAAGAAAAAATGAAATTTCTAAAAAGGAAATTACTAATAACCTAAAAAAAAACTATGTAACTGCTAAAAATGTATATAAAAACTGTGACACTACTTAAAAAAATGAAAGAAAAACTATATAACAGCTAATAATTGAAAGAAAAACTATAACAGAAAATATGAAATATGAAACTAGTATTAATTTAAAGAAAAACTATGAAACGTCTTATAACTTAAAGAAAAACTATGTTAGTGCTAATAATTTGCATAAAAACTATGAAGAAAAAAGGAAATGAAATTACTAATAACTTAAAGAAAAACTATATAACTGCTAATAATTTAAAGAAAAACTATAAATTAATATCAGTTTAAAGAAAAAACAATGAAAGTGCTAATATCTGATTTGAAGAAAAACTTTGAAACTACTAAAAACTTAAAGAAAAGCTATGAAACTAGAAATCATTTAAAGTTTTAAAAAACTTGTATCAGACTCAAGTGATAAACAATAAGCAATCATTTTTTAACTTTTTAATGTATAAATAAATCAACAAAGGTTATAGAGTTGACATTTAATGCATTTTTATATTCATAAAAAAGAAAAGACCAATTACAGTAAAAGCCGTCGGTGAAAGTACTATAGATGCTCAGTGAAGCTACTTAAGGTATAAAGTAATCACACACAAATTCTATGCACAGAAGCTTGATTGCTTCATGTTTTTTTTTTTTAAAGTGAGAAATGCTACAAAAATCAAACTTATCAGCCACAAATACTTTTCTGATTTCAGGTACTTAGTGATGGAGCTTATGGATGCCAATTTATGCCAGGTGATTCAGATGGAGCTCGACCATGAGAGAATGTCCTACCTGCTCTACCAGATGCTGTGTGGAATCAAACATCTGCACTCAGCAGGCATCATTCACAGGGTAGGAATCCAGACCTTTTCATACTCTCAGTATTAGGTCTTCTTTAGAAAAAGAAAAGGTCTCAACCAGTAAGGATGCAAAGTTAAGGAAATAAATGTTGCTGATTTCAGTTTTACTAGCTTTGGTTTGTTAATTAAGATAGACATACATATATTGTCTACAAAAAAACCCCTAAAATTCAGTCCTATTACAGACTGCAGAATGGATATTCAAATGAACAGCTTTATATTAGAAATAAAAAAAACAAAAATAAAAAAGGCATGTGGTTTATAAAGTAAGATTTAAATAGATGATTATGAATAAAAAACAGGCATATGAGTTAGCATCTTGGGTTTTATAAGTGTTATAAATTGACTGTGGAAGTGATTTTTTTTTAGCAGAAATTACACATCTGTGTTATTTCTTAATTGTCTTTAGCAATGTTTAATTTTTTTTTTCTTTTTTGCATCTTTTAAAAAATGTTCCCTCAAACACTCAAACCTTCTCTTTAAACAGCCCTAAAGCAAATGTGGCAACGAAAACACCACAATTTTATAATGAAGTACAATAACTATTTATATTTTTTTGAGCAAAACCGTGAATAAAGTCTTTCCCGGTACATGTTTTATTATAATATTATTTTTACATATTTTAACTTGAAAGCAATATTTTAAGTTACTTTTACAAAGTTGTTACAATACATCTGCATTTAAATAGCTAAATAGACATTTAATATCTGTAGAGGTTATGTTAATCCCCAACAATTCTATAATAAAATGTCTCTTTACAGGTCAAGCTACTGTGATAATTACACCAATATTACTGCCAATATGAATAATATAATTTAAATAATGTATCAGCTAAAGAAGCTCTTCCTTTTTGGCTTAGATATGTTCTTGTCCTTTCTCCAGGATCTCAAACCAAGCAATATAGTGGTGAAATCAGACTGCACTCTGAAGATCTTGGACTTCGGCTTGGCCAGAACAGCAGGAAC
>NC_050523.1:10162466-10171535 GCF_002922805.2 Oryzias melastigma | reverse complement strand
CCGGGGAGAGGGAAGTCTGGGCATCTTTGCTCAGACTGCTGCCCCCGCGACCCGGTCCCGGATGAAGCGGAGGAAGATGGATGGATGTTCCAAACATCCACAATTCCTTAATATAAAAACAAATATAGATGAACCTCCACAGTGTGGAAAAACGTAACTACTGTATCTTAACGTTAATCTTGTTCTTGCTTTTTTTTTCTTTCAGATTATCAGTTTATTAAATGTCTTCACACCACAGAAATCCTTAGAAGAGTTTCAAGATGTGTAAGTATACGGCAAGCCACTCTTTGCAAAGTTTATTTCATGAAACCTTTATTTAGAGCCTTTAAAATTGAAAGTGGTTTCATATGCTTCATGCATCAGTGAATAATATGAATGGGTTTAAAACTATTTTAAAAAATTTAAATTTGCAATATATTATAATAGCTTTAAAATAGTTTTCATGAATGTTTATAGATCAACTGCCTTTTTCTAGGAATTTCTTCAAATTATGCTTATCTCAAAAAACAGTTTGCTGTGTATTCTAATACTCAATATGTTTGCTGAAAACTGCAGTTTTAGGTGTTTTGTTAAAATATTTTTTCTAATAACTTGTCACAAACAACCAAATATATTTGAATTTGGAGATATGGTTTTCTGATCAGAAATATTTGAAACTTTAGAAACTTTTTCTAAAGCAATGATCATCAAACAGTAAAGAAAAACTATGAGACTACTAACAGTTTAAAGAAAAACTATGAAACTGGTAATCATTCACCAAAAAAAAAAAACATGAAACTAGTATAAATTTAAAGAAAACCTATGAAACTACTAATAACTTAAAAAAATTGTAACTCATGATAATTTAAAGAAAAACTATGAATTAATATTAATTAAAAATAAACGGTGTAACTGCTAATAATTCACAAAAAAAATGAAACTAGTATTAAGAAAAAATTTTTTTAGTGTTGGTGTTTAATGCATTTTTACATTCATAAATAAGAAAAGACCAATTACAGTAAAAGCCGTCGGTGAAAGATGCTCAGTGAAGCTACTTGTGGTATACAGTAATCACACACAAATTCTATGCGCAGAGGCTTGATTGCTTCATGTTTTTTTCTTTTTTAAAGTGAGAAATGCTACAAAAATCAAACTTATCAGCCACTCACATATGAATAGTAAAAATATTTTTCTGATTTCAGGTACTTAGTGATGGAGCTTATGGATGCCAATTTATGCCAGGTGATTCAGATGGAGCTCGACCATGAGAGAATGTCCTACCTGCTCTACCAGATGCTGTGTGGAATCAAACATCTGCACTCAGCAGGCATCATTCACAGGGTAGGAATCCAGACCTTTTCATACTCTCAGTATTAGGGCTTCTTTAGAAAAAGAAAAGGTCTCAACCAGTAAGGATGCAAAGTTAAGGAAATAAATGCTGATTTCAGTTTTACTAGCTTTGCTTTGTTAATTAGGATAGACATATATTGTCTACAAAAAAACTAAAATACAGTCCTATTACAGACTGCAGAATGGATATTCAAATGAACAGCTTTATATTGGAAATAAAAGAACAAACAAAAAAAGGCATGTGGTTTATAAAGTATGATTTAAATAGATGATCATGAATAAAAACAGACATATGAGCTAGCATCTTGGGTTCTATAAGTGTTATAAATTGACTGTTGAAGTGAAAATAATATCTTAGCAGAAATGACAAATTTGTGTTATTTCTTAATTGTCTTTACCAGTGTCAACATGATGTTTTTTCTCTTTTTTGCATCTTTTAACAAATGTTCCCTCAAACACTCAAACCTTCTCTTTAAACAGCCCTAAAGCAAATGTGGCAACGAAAACACCACAAATTTGTAATAAAGTCATACAATGACTATATATATATTTTTTTTTAGCAAAACCGTAAATAAAAGTCTTTCCCGGTACATGTTTTATTATAATATTATTTTTACATCATTTAACTTGAAAGTAATATTTTAAGTCACTTTTACAAAGTTGTTACAATACATCTGCATTTAAATAGCTAAATAGACATTTAATATCTGTAGAGGTTACATTAATCCCCAACAATTCTGTGATAAAATGTCTCTTTACAGGTTAAGCTACTGTGATAATTACACCAATATTACCAATGCCAATATGAATAATATAATTTAAATAATGTATCAGCTAAAGAAGCTCTTCCTTTTTGGCTTTAATATGTTCTTGTCCTTTATCCAGGATCTCAAACCAAGCAATATAGTGGTGAAATCAGACTGCACTCTGAAGATCTTGGACTTCGGCTTGGCCAGAACAGCAGGAACCAGTTTCATGATGACCCCGTATGTGGTGACGCGGTACTACAGAGCCCCAGAGGTCATCCTGGGAATGGGGTACAAAGAGAACGGTGAGAAACGCTGATTTTAAGAGGGTTTTTCCACAGGTTCACACAAAGACAGTTTTAAAATTGAAGCATTTGTCAGTTTTGCCTTTGATTTGCTGCACCGGATCTGTGTGTTGCTCTTGTAGCAGCCACTGCGATATCGTTTCAGGGACAATAAAGACAAAACTAAACCTTTACTGGGAATTTTAGTTCAGTTGAGAGTGAACTCAAGTGTTAGAGCTGAGTCACACTGATTCAAAGCCCTCTGGACATTAAAGCCTGGATGCTCGCTATGATTCATTAGCCAGAGTCCTCTTGAATATAAAAGCCCTAGGCTTTAAGACTTTCAATATCCTGCAGCTTGTTGGTTCTTCTAAGGCTTTGCTTTTATCTCTATTTTTTATTTTTTTAGTTTCCTACAATGCACTTTACCTGTAACATGCCTCTTACTAAAGATTTCTCTCTAGAATAACACCTTGGATCACACTAACCTCTGCTTTCCCCCTCCTCTTCTCCTTTCAATCTTTTCCCGCACGTTCAGTGGACATTTGGTCGGTGGGATGCATTATGGGAGAAATGGTGCGCCACAAAATCCTTTTTCCTGGACGGGACTGTATCCTTGTTTATTTGTTTCATATTTGCAGAAATGATGACAGTTTCAGGAACACACACTCAGCAGTTTCTCTCAGTCAAGTGTTATCTGGGGGATCCTGTCTCTGAGTATAAAGTCAAAGGTAAAGTCCCATTAGCTCCCACTCACTAGAGTGTCCAAAATTTGCTCTCCACTCCTGATCCATCCTCTGAGGGAGCACACTCTGGAATTTTGATGAAAGTTAAGCAGGAAGTCCACTTTTCCTCGTGTTTAGGATGATGTAACCGTAGATTTGACACTCCACTGAGCTTCATATGTGCACAGTAGTAGTGCGAAGAGTCTCTTGCAGGGAGAAAATGTAACTACGTCCCACAGATTGGATGAAATGGTCTCTGTTTTGTAGAGAAGTGTGAACAAAAGAAGCCCAGATTGGCACCTAGAAGTACAGCAGGATAAACATATTTTCCTTAAACGCCTCTTACTGCAGTTTAACTAATCAAAACTACTAACATATACAGAATACTTGAGTGGAGCACTAAATAATCACATAATTACTGCAATGAAAAACCAGTAAATTATAGTTTCATGAACAACACATAATAAAAAAGCTGTGCTCATTTCAAAAAGACCGACAAATTTATTATTTTATTATTTAGAATTAATTAATTTATCATTGTAGATGATCTTTTTCCTTTCTGTAGGCATGCAGCTGCACAGTCAGTATGATGGATTTTCACAGAAAAGATTATTATGCCTTCTGTTGAGCTATTACTAAGAAGCATTAATGGTAATTTGACCTTTATGAACATAGTTGGACCAAATTTAATTATTTAACAATTTTAAGTAATTCATCTTCTAATTTATGCATTAATTTTTCTGCATCATGTGACAAAAGTAGCTTTAAATTTGTAAGTTAAATAAAAATATTTATTAATTGCAGCATATATGCAAATTATCGCCTCATTTTGATAGACAGATCCCACTTTTGAATTATATTTCTGGGTATAGCTGAGTGTAGTAAAAGTGGAAGCAGTTTAACTCGAGCCCGTGGCGCCATATTGATCACAGCGGCATGCAGATGCCTCACGCCGTGCCGCCTGAGGGCTCAAAGGTCAAGCGCATCCAGCAGCGGTTTCCGGTCTCACCTATCTGAGCCGAGCTTTCCAGAATCTTGCTATCCTATTAAAAAGCTTGCTGTTCTTTAAATTAACCTTTTTTTTAGCGTATTATGATCTAATCAAATGTGGTCCTGCATGGAGATTCTTCCTTAGAAAAACTAACCACAGATGCAACTTTTTCTCCAAAACTTTATCCCTCAAGTGTGATATTAATACACTAATTGCAGACTATTTCAGAAAGTCATTTTGTTTATGTATGTATTGTCATTTTTCTTAATATTTTTGTGTTTTCTCCAGAATCAAATCTAAGCAAAATATCTCCAATGTATGGAGTATTTATGAAAAATACCCACACTTCTCAGTTGTTGTGGCAGTATTTTTTACTTTTTGTGTGTAAACAACTTGTGTACTTGGCAGAAGTTATAACTCTCTTAGAATATAAATTAATATTATTTTATAATTTAAGAAAGATTTTGTTCTCAGTTGCATCTGTTTGACACTCTTAAAATGTTATTGCCAAACAAATCTGTTAATTTTTGCAAACTAATGGTTATATGGTGACTAAAAAATTAATAAAAAAACAAAAAAGCATGCAGGATACAAAGTAAATGTTTTTTTTTTGCTCTTCTGCAGCCTCCGTGTGTGACAGTGAACAAAGATTAATGGCAGTCAATCTGCATTCCTGCAGACCTCACATGTGGGTGGATTCGTGATAAAAAGCGAGGTCCCTAAGGCGCCGTTTCTTCCGGTCTTTCATTGGTGTTTATTGTCAACAAGAAGAATGACCAGCATTTTTCATTGCAGTACTAATTTAATTAGGCTAAGGCACAAACACCAGTGTGTTTGTGTGTGTTTTGTGGGAAATTATCAGCTTTGTAGCCCCAACAGTGAAGGATTAATGTACTGGATATGTAGACACCTCCGCAACAACTTTTTGTTTTTTTCAAACACAAAGTTGACACAAAGTCAACAGAAACTGCACTGGCAGAATCTTCAAGATTTTTTGAAAAATCGTTGGTGCGGTCACGAATGCAGACAATGCAGAGATGACGTCATTGTGAAATTGGGTGACACGGGGCCAGCTGGTGTTGTGCCAAGATATGCCAGAATTTGCATCCCCTGTCGCTGCACGGCGTCTGTCATCGTTGATTTGTTTCATAATACTCATATTTTGTCCCAAAAAGGGTAAAAAGAAGGTGGATGTTTACGATATAGTTTATTCTGGTGCTTTGGGGAGCTTAATGTCATGTTTGCATCTTTGTCCTAAAACAATGACAGCTTTTTGTGTTACAAAAAACACCTTTATTTGGCTAATTTGGAATAAGAAACGCCATTTATGAAAGTGCCTACTGCCTTCCTGCCACCTGCATGCTACCGTGAAACCTCCGGTCAGCCTTTAAATGATGTCAAAAAAATCGTCTGGTTCCCGAAAACTTTAAACTTTTTCCTAAAAAAGCAAATACAACTGCTGCTGTTCGGCAAATTGCAAATCTGACTGAAAAACTTACATTTCAGTGATCAGGTGGTGGCATTTTGGGATGTGTGACTATAGTCTAAGCTAAATCTATTTATTGATTGACCTTTATTGAATTTATTTGAGATTTCAGAGGGAGTCCTGTCCAAGAGGCAGCCACAGTTAGTTAAAAATATATCAAAACATTAAACAATAAAACATTTAAAACAAGGAGACAGTAAAACATTTAAACACGGTTACATCTTAACAAAGGTAAAATATGTGGAGTCATAAAAATGTGATGGATTAAAAGAATAAAACATTGATTGAAGAGAAACAATTCTAGCATTTTGTGGACTTTTGTTTTTCTTTCTAGCTCTTGTTAAAAAAAAAAAGAAAAACAGGAAGATTGCTGATATTTTCTATTTTAATTATTTTCTAATCCTCACCCTGTGTCATAAATCATACTAAAAAAGGTTATTTTTTGGCATCAACTTTACAAAAAAGACTAATATTGAGGTTTTTTTTGCACTACTTAAGCAAACTTTGTAATTTTTATCGCCCAGATTAACAAAACAATTGCTGTAACACTGTATTTAATGCACTGATATGTCGCACATCCAGAAAGCTGCAGGGAAAAAAGTATCTTTGATGTGAATCTGGGGGTTTTTTTTGACATAAAAAAAGCTTCTGCAAAGCAATCTTAAGTTAAGGCGAAACTTTTAAAGAGCGTGAAATTAAATGACGACATATACAGTAAGGTGTGAGCTTGTAATCTGAAGTTGCAAACTTTGAAGTGGCTCAAATTGAGTTTGGAGTAAAGCAAAATTTGACATGGAAACATACAATTCTTTCAATTTAGCGGTTGAGAGTTTTGGAATTTAGGGATGTTTTTCTGCACTTGTCAGAGACACAACGTTTGTGTTTGTGGCGTATGATGCTGTGTGTGTGTGTGTGACTCCAGTGGACATGTGGTCAGTCGGCTGCATCTTTGGAGAGGTGATAAGAGGAACAGTGCTGTTCCCGGGGACTGACCGTATCCTTCCGATCATCTCTTCTTTCAAGGGAGAAACTCTGCTTTGGTGTTGGAGCCATGCATTAAAAAAAAAAAAACAATTTTAGATATAGCGATTGAGACGTTAACTTGCTGGAAAGTAAAAAGTAAAAGCACAAGATGTGAAGTTTTCCTGTGAAAAAGATCAGTGGACTGATATGGTCTGAGCCGGCTCTCTGTGAGAATATCAGGAGTGGAGAAGATTATTAAACACCCAATCCCATGAAATGTCTTTAACATGTTCTTGTGGCAATTTTCTGATGATTGAACTGACAAATATAAAGAAAATTAGTTGTGAGGGGCTGTAAGTTAGTGGGAGAATGCAAAAACAAGGCAACAAGAAGGGTAAAAGGGGCCAGGGTTGCTTAGCAACAGTCAGAGGCAAATCACTGATGAACTCTTATCGTTCTGCAGAAACTATGTCCTAGATTTTTGACTAAAAACTGTGAAGTATTAATTAAAAGACCACTTCCCTAAAAAAAGGTGAAGGTGACAAAAGTTAAACTCCTCAGAACTGTATCAAAACAACATTTCCAGTCTCTACTGCTCCTCTACAATTGATTTCGAGGTTTTTGAAAAGCTTTGTGCGACTGTGGTTGACTCTGAAGGATGGCGGGATGCTTTGTATTCCAGCGGTGTGTTTCTCTGAACCTTGACCTGCCACATTAGACATCGACCAGTGGAACAAGGTGATTGAGCAGCTGGGCACGCCTTCCCCGGAGTTCATGAAGAAGCTGCAGCCCACGGTGAGGAACTACGTCGAAAACCGGCCAAAGTACGCCGGCCTCACGTTTCCCAAACTATTCCCCGACTGCCTTTTCCCCGCCGACTCGGAGCACAACAAACTCAAAGGTAAGAGAACTTTTGATTATTTTTTCATAAGTAGATGATGCATAATCATGTGAAAATCATATCCTAAAAATAAACAATTATCTTTTACTGCTAGGATTATGTTTAGAACAGCATCACTAGACTTACATCACATTTAATGAAATATAATAAAACGCAAACACTGAAAAAAGATGTAAATTAAATAGGAAGAGTGGTGATGGAAGTGATGGAAAACAGCACAAATAGTCAGTTTCAGTTTCAAATTTCAGCTGAGTTACATTCTTATTTGCTCAGTACAGCTGCCAATAGTGGGTTTGGTTTTACATAACAGGTTTTACTGGCTGGAGTATTGTTTATCTGGCACATCAAAATTCTAATAGTGTGTAAAAAAATGTCAAAAACTGATGAATTTCTTACAAAAGGTGAATTTTCTTTCTGTTTAGTGCTGGATCAGGACCCAGTAAACAGTAAATCAAACTCTTACCACACATACTGTTGTTAGAATAGTTTGGAATATTTTGGTGGTAGACTATGCCATTTTTTTCTTTGTTTTTTACAATTTTAATATAATTTTAACCGTAAATTTTATATGTAAAAAACAAACAATTTGTTTTTACTTGTTTACTTGTTGGTCAAGTGTCAGAAATATAAGAAATCTTAAAGAAAATGTTTAATTTCAGTTTTAAAAAGTTAAACATTTATTTATCTCCTCTTTCATTTTTGATAAATGTTTTTTTTATTCTGACTTTTCTTCTGATAAAGCCCAGTGAGGACATTTTTTGTTATATTAGGCTGTAAATAAAATTAAATTGAATTCAAGAAAAAAAACAATTATTTTTCTGTTCCTGTTTTTCAACATTAAAGGCTTTATCAGAAGAAAATTACAGTGTATTGCTTTTTATATTTAAGCTAAGGTCTGCTGGAGTAACTGTTGTAAAGGAAACATACCTGGAGAGACAGTAGGATAGGCGTAAGAAGGTTTTTTTATTTTGTACATTCGGATTTTTCTGTGGGAAGTTGTGTTTTGTTGTTCCAACTGTTGTGTTTAAAAAGAGACTGATGAAATAAAAGACAAATGGTCCAAAATAAAGGTGGAAAAACAAGCAAATCTACTCTTCTACCTGTCAAGGTTCTTCTCTGTTAGCTTCTTCAACTGTGCTGCTATTTTTGATGAAGGTCCGTGTGCGTAGGAGAGAGGCGGCACATGGGGCTCTGTTAATGTTTAAAGCATTTTTTAGAGGTTTGAAAATATGCAGCGTACTGAGCAAACGGCAGAAAAATAAATAAAGTCAGAAAGTGTTCAGGATAAATGAATAGAGAAGTATCTAACAATATTAAATAGATTGAAAGCAAATGCTGTAGCAAAAATCGAATGAATATAAAGTCAGGAGCAATTTAATAGAAAACTGAACACAAACTACAACAAAATTAAGAAAAATTCTAAAAAAAAAAAAAAAAAAACAGATTTTGGGAAGAAAAAACTCATGTAAATGCTTTTTTCCTCATTAGTTACTTCCAAAAACAAAAGATCAACAACTAAAAGTTTTTGACTTAAATATATTTCTTAAATTGAACCATAAAGTGCTGTAAAATGTACCCTTTTACCTTTTTTAAATTAATTTGAACTAATCAAATAAAGTTCAATAAGATACGTTTATTTTAAAT
>NC_050523.1:10155814-10162386 GCF_002922805.2 Oryzias melastigma | reverse complement strand
AAAAAACACAAATAAAGTTTGTGTTTTTTATTTTTTTTTGCTCATTTGTTGTCAAGAAATATTATCAAAACTGCAAATATTATTTGAAAATGTTTTA
The DNA here is from genome assembly GCF_002922805.2 of Oryzias melastigma. Classification (NCBI taxonomy): domain Eukaryota; kingdom Metazoa; phylum Chordata; class Actinopteri; order Beloniformes; family Adrianichthyidae; genus Oryzias; species Oryzias melastigma. The sequence continues at coordinate 10,162,289 of NC_050523.1, read as the reverse complement.
AAATGATACTCTGAGAGTACTTCACCTGATCCTTTACTTAAATACCATTTGCCTTCCTATTTGTGTTATTTAATGTTTCCTGGGTTAAAAAAAAAATGCAGATTTTCTTGAATACAGTGGGAATCAACTGTGCTTCTTTGGTTTGTATTTGTCCCCGCAGCCAGCCAGGCCAGAGACCTGCTGTCTAAGATGCTGATCATTGACCCTGCTAAACGGATATCAGTGGACGAGGCCTTACAGCACCCCTACATCAACGTGTGGTACGATCCGGCTGAAGTGGAGGCGGTGAGTCAGCTGTTCGTCTGTGGGAACGAGAGTAGATTTATGATCTGTGTTTGTGCTGAAAATCTAAAAGATAATTGGGCCTTTAAATTATAATTGTTACCAAATTCTTTAAACTTTACATGTACCTTTAGTCAGTGAAGAGGCATTTTCTTGTCTTTTTAGTGTGACTTTTACGGTGGCCCTGAAGTACAAATCATGTAGGTTGTACTTGAAAACCAACATAAATTACTTTATTTTAACACTTGGAAATGTTCGTAAAACTTATTTAATGGCATTTATCAAGCATGGTGGTGGAGAGGTAATAATTTGAGCTAATTTGGTATAAAAGTTGATTCATAACTTTCAATATGACAGCAATTTTTCTACTTTGGAGAAAAAAACTAAATTTTATTGCAGTTTCTGCTAACTTAAAGGACATTTCAGGATTTTTTTTCTTGTTTTGTGACATTGCTAAATTTGTATTTGAAACAGACATTGTCATATTAAAGGTTTACATTTCCCAAAAAAACTGTGGCACAGCAACCACTCAAGAAATACAAAGACGACCAATTCTGTTCAGCTGCTTTACAAACTGTTTATGCTGATACATCATTATTATGAAAGGAAACACATCCTTACTGCTGGATACATCTGCAGATAGGAGGAGGAGAAAACCATTTTACTGCTTCTGATCTCTTCTGGTGCCTTGTAAAGGAAATAGTAGTAAACTCCACCGCTGTACCAGTCCTTTCTAGGTTTGTGTGTACAGTGAAAAAGAGAGGAGGATTATTGTGCTGAATGTGAGCCAGAGTCATTATGAAACAGTGATAAAAGAGGTTGAGTTGATGCCAGACGACGTATCTGTGCTCCGATCGATGAAACCATGTGGAAAAGGGATCGAGGCACTTTAACAACACGTTGTTCCTGATTGTAAAGGTCTGATGTGAATTGTGTGTACACAGAATTTCATGGAAGTCAATCTTTGCTTTAAGTTATTGTTATCATTATTTTAAACCCAGTGAAGGAGGAAAGTTTATAAATGTGTTTTTTGCTGATGTCATACCATGAATAATATAAAAGTTTTTTTTCCATTATTCAAATTGATATTAAATTCTCAACTAATAATTTCATTTTGCAATTTGATCATGAAACTTGTAATGAAGAATTCAGTTTTGAAAAGTGACATTTTAATTCTTTTTAGCCTTAAATTTGTTTTAAAGTAACTTAAAAGAGTTGACAGATTGCCTTCTTAGTTTCAGTTTTGGGTCATAAAAAGTGTGACTTCCTTTAAATGAAAATTGATTCTATGGTATTGACATCCTAAATTAAAATGCAAATTGATTTTAGAATTGAACTTGCTTTAAAGTGAATTTAAATCAATCAATTAAAAATATATATACTTTTTATACTGAATTATGAATTATAAAAATGTGTTTTCAAACTCCATAATCTGATCATTCTGAAAATGCATTATTATTTGTATTATGGTACCAAAACCCAATACAATTTGAAATGTAATTGATTTGGCTTTACTTAAAATGTTATTGTAAAAAATGTAAGATTGAATTAAAACATTTTATAATTACAAACTGCAGGAACAAATTAAATTGTCAAATTTTAATTGGATTTCACTATGATTCATGATAAATGATACTTCTGTAGGTTTAATATTATGTTATATTGATTCAGATTTTTTAGATAAAAGTTAAAGTAAAAAACTTTTTAAAGTAGGTAAAAAAACAGGATAGAATTTCCCTCTGAGTGCTACATGCTGCTATGGGCCAAACACCTTCATTCTTCTGCTTATTTGGTTTTTATTTTATAACCTTGCTTCTGAAATTTTGTTTCAGGAATATTATTTCCAGGCTCAGTCGTGCACAATAACACATTCTGAAAAAGAAATAACTCCACATTGTTGTGTTCGTCTGGCCTTCAGATGCTGATTTATTCCTGTTCATCACTAAGTTCGATTACACAATAACTTAACCTTGTACATTTTTGTGTTGAATATAATTTTGACGGAGTGTTCTGTCTCGTTTTTAGCCTCCACCTCAGATCTACGACAAGCAGCTGGACGAGCGAGAACATTCCATTGAAGAATGGAAAGGTGAGAAGAGTCATTTTTGAGAGTGCTCTAACCTGCAGTCTGTTTTTTGGTAAATTCTCTGACTCGTCCTTCTTAATGTTGTTAGAACTAATCTACAAAGAGGTCATGAACTTTGAGGAGAGAACGAAGAATGGCGTTGTGAAGGGACAGCCTTCACCTTCAGGTACTCTCAGTGCATAAGCCTAATCGCTCTGTAAGTGAATTTACTATAAACTTATTGGAGTTTCCCCTTGTAAATAGAGAAACCCATTGTGCTCTTGATGGTGTGTGTGTCTCCCTGCATCTCTAGTAAAATATTGCTCAGTTCAGTGGTGTTATTTGGATGTGTTTGTGAAACTGAAACTGGATTTCGTGCAGCTACTTCATGTGACTGAAGGTTTAATGAAAAAAATTTAATTAGTATGGTTAAGAGATGTCATAACTTTAGGTTTGGGCTCTGCAGTTCCAGTGAAGGTCAGTGTAAAGATGCAGCAAATTTGTGTTTTTTAAGTGCAATTCACCTGATCTACCACCGGAGGGCAGCAAAGAGCCACACACAGGCAAAATGATCAGAAAACGCAGAACTAGAAAAATGGGGAGAAAAAAATTCACTTTATATGCAGTGGAATTTTTCTGCCATACATCATCTCCTTACTACATAAACCAACAATATTTTTGAGCAATGCTGAAAAAAAGTAAACATTTTGTAAATTAAACATGTTTTTCTGCTTCTTTACTCTTAAAAATGCACAACCTGCAGCCTTTTCCATCTCTCCATCTTCTTGTATTCAAGAGGACTGGCTGGCCTGTTGTGTCTGATGCTGAGCACATCAGACGCAGTGCAGGAGTTGCCGACTCCGGCGTTTCACTGCAGCAGAGAAGGAGAGGGGCTCTGAAAATCAGCCCATCCCCGCTCACTTCATAAAATATCTGCACTGCTGTGAGATTCTTTGCAAGTCATCCCACAAGTCCATTAGGGTGAAATACTGGTGCTGGCATGTAAACCTTGTTTTATTCCATGTTAAGTGCTAGTTGATTAGCATCCATAGAAATGCACAAATATGATTGGATATTTGACTTAAAAGTCAGATGTAGCTAGCAAATGGTTGTTAGCCTCCAGTTAGACTTCACAGAGTTTAAACCAGCTGCAAACATTTTACGGTGAATGAAGTTGCTGATTTGTGGAAACTTGTAAAAGGGATATTCATGAATTTTTCTACAGCAAGGCGGAATTAGGCAGAAATCTGTTTAGCACAGAAAATGTTCCAAAAAATACCCAATGTATGAGGATTTATGTAAAGACAATTTATGATCAATCTTTTTGCCCTGAAAGAAAATCAGAGCCTGAATTGAGTGCTAAAATGGCAAAAAAACAACAAAAAACTGCTTTTCATGAATGTCAGCATTCAAAAGTCAGCAAAACATCAGCAAGAAAAAACATGTTATTTTGTCTCACTTGCTCAAAAACATGTGGAATTGATCAATCAGTCTTCCTAATTGGACAGTTTGATTACACAGAATTGGGATTGACTTAAGTTGATTAGGTGTTCCCTTTATTTTTTGAGCGGTATAAGAAGAAAATTAAGATTAAAACTGTGTTTTTGAGTATTTCTTTATTCAAATCATTGTGAATCAGGAGCAGACGAAGCATCTGGCTCAAAACTATACGGCTGGATAGCTCCAGTATTGCTCACCATCCTTCTCGCATCCATAGTTTTAAATTGGGGATGTTAGGGGAGTGATGGAGGGATTTTTGTACCACCAATTTGCAAGCAGAAGTCCCAGTTTTAAGATTAAAATTTTCTAAATTGCAAAAAAGAAGTGTTAAGAAATCATAATTTGCTTTCAAAAATCTTTTTTTGCTTTCAAAAAACATGTTTGTGTTTGCAGCAGAAATGTCTTTAGATGAGCTGCTTCGTCTCACTATTATTTTGTGAAAGTAAAAAAAGTATTAAAATGCAAACATTTTTTTGAAATCATATAAAAGTTTGCAAAAACAAAATATTTTCTATAAAGTCAAAAAAGTCTGCAAACACAAAAAATATTTTTAGAAAACAAAAAAGCAACGTTGAAAGCACAAAAATATCTTATGAAAGCAAAAAAATACATTATGAAATTAAATATTAAATATTTTAATTTGCAAATTATGAAGTTTTTTTCTTAACACTTTACATTTTGTTTGCAATTTAGAAAATATACTTTTTCTTGAAATATCGTGGCACAAAAATCACTCCATAGTAAGCTAGCTGGAGAGAATGTAAACAAAGGGATGATGGGAAGTGTGAGCAGGCTTACACCTCACTAACAATTCTATCCACAATTCAGAAGGAAATTTCTGATGAACCCCTGTCGCTCTGCAGAAACTATGTCCTAAAAAATGACACTTATTTTTGAAAAATTAGAATAATTCTAAGTTGGACAAAAGTAATTCATAGATGAATCAACAACCAAGTTTTGAAGCATCCTGATGATGGAACCAAAGAGCCCAAACCTGAATCAGTTTGTCTCTGTGATTGTCCCCCTAGCTGTTGTTTTCATCGTCAGTGCCCCCCTGTGTGCGCTTACAATCAATCTCTCCCCCTGCCAGCCCTCTTTTACGTTGTAACCCCCTCCCCTGCTGTTGATTCCCTTAGCACAGGTGCAGCAGTGAATAGCAGCGAGAGCCTCCCTCCCTCCTCCTCCATCAACGACATCTCCTCCATGTCCACCGACCAGACCCTGGCCTCAGACACCGACAGCAGCCTGGAGACCTCTGCAGGACCCCTGGGGTGTTGCAGGTGACTAGCCGCCTGCCTGCGCAACCCCGCGTTCTTCCGTCGGTGAAGAACCGCTACTACAACAGAGGAAATAAAATACAATAAAAAAGCATTAAAAAAAAGGAAAAATGAACAAAAACATGAGCTATGGAAACATGAAATGATGAAATCCTAAAGCCTGTGCATTGTCATTGAAAACCAACAGTGGTATTTAAGCTGAAGTAAATATGGTTATGATCCTCTAGTTGCTTTGCTTCTATTACCCCACATGTCTTGTATATGGCGTTCAAGCAAAAGCGAAGAAACACTTCATGTATAGTACAGACCGACATTCCTTCCATTTTTGTTTGACGTGGCAAGGTGGGTCACTGTTCTTCTCATCCACACTTTGAGTTCTAATTTCATCCAACGCAAGAACGTGTGTTTTTACGCAGTGAGCCTTCAGGAGGCTCCTTGAAATACCTGTAAATACTGTAATTCTGTACAGCTCAAGGGCAGACGGTGTGGGACTGACGGCCAGTACACTGGAACTTTTCTTCCTTTTTCCTCCTACAATCACACACCTTGCCACATGACATGACCTTGCCCCCCCCCTCGGTTGTCCACGCCTACCGCTGTAGTCCTGCATGACTAGATTTAAACAATCTCACTGTATGCTTAAAAAATACAGGCTTCTGTGGATGTACAATGTAAACTAACTCGACTCCAGACTTTTCTTTTTTTGGGGGGGGTTGGTCTTTACTCAGTGAAATGTGGGAGTTTTGACAAAAAAATCTTTAGGGGAAGAGGCAGATTTATTATTTTTTTTAATTATACCCCTCCTGGCAGATTCTGAGAGCTGCCTCCATCTCCATGTCGTCGTGCACCATTGTGATGGAGGAGGAGGTTTATCTGTGGTGTCACGGCAACGAGGCGACTTTGAAGTCCTCTTTAAAACATGTGGAGGGGATTTTAAAGGCAGGTGAACAATCACAAAAAATCTAAACTCAATGAGCCCCTTAGCATTAAATAATTAAAAATTGTGAATTTTCTTTTTTTTGATATATTACAAATACATTCAGTAACAAGCTAGATATTTGTAAACTTGTTTTTATCTCTCTTCAACACTACATTTCAGCCTAACTTTGGCCTCTCACTGTGTCTGGAAATACGTCTGCTGTGAAATTAGCTGATGATAATTTCAGTCATTAGAGTTTCACTTACAGAGTTTTTAAAAATCTAAAATTGCAAGGCTTCCCCTTAATACAGTCTAACTTGCTTGTTTTTTGCAAATCTGGCAACGACACACAAAAAATAAATACTTAAAAAACTTTTGTAGGACACAGAAAACAACCATTGGACCTCAAACAGGCCTGAATTAACATGAAAC
>NC_050523.1:10155022-10155459 GCF_002922805.2 Oryzias melastigma | reverse complement strand
TAAAAACACTTGTTTGTGCATAAAATTTAGACTCTCCATCAATGATGTTGTTTTCTGTTTCTATAATACAGTCAACATGACTTACAGTTATTGGGATACAGTCTGGTTAACTTTTTCATCTTTTTAACACCTTTGTGGGTCGTTCCTTCTGTGCAGATTCACACTAAATAGAAGAAAAGCAGTTCAGGTGTATGGACTACTACCAAAGTCTTAGCTTTTTTACATAGCTTAAAAAATGAATGACTAATGCAGATTTTGGCTTGCAAAAAGTTTACCATATTTTGTGTTTTCATCTCATGGAAACGCTCCTACCTAATGATAGATTTGAACAAGCTCCTTTCACTTGTGCAGCCTGCAGCTTGAGCACGATTCAGGCGACTGAGGTTGGTGTTTTTGTAGAATAAGCTGCTTTTAGCTTGGCTTTCTGGTCAGGGTCT
>NC_050523.1:10127136-10154900 GCF_002922805.2 Oryzias melastigma | reverse complement strand
ACACAGAAGTTTTTCTGCAGGGCATTTTGAATCCCGATTTTCTTGTAAATCCTGACACACTCCAGGTCGCTGATTGCAAACACTGACATGTATCTATGCTTTTGTGTTTTTGTTTTTTTTCCTGAATGTGAATCTCTTTCCCTCCATTTAAACTCACAAGCAGATGGGTTGTTGTCGGCACTGAATGTAAAAACAACCGATCTCACAAACACCTAACTGCAGCTCTTCTCAGCTTTATATTTAATTACCAGCATTCAAATCAATCCGTTCATTGAAGAGAATATTTAAAAACAAAACCACATTTTTTTAGGGATTTATTTATGGAGAACCAGCACATTTGTGTGTTCAGAAGATGGTCAATAAAACTTTCCGCGATGGATCTTTCTAATTTATGTCAAAAGTGATCTGTTCTGTATTAAGGAAGGATTAAATTATTGTCTTATTTGTAATCTCAATTTGTCATTGAGCCATAATAAATATTGCCAATTATTAAAAGCATAAATGAGTAAATGTTACGCATCTTGTGTTTTGGAAACTTTGCACTCAGAAATAATAATAATCCCCTTTTTTATTTTATTTAATTGTTTTTCACAACTTTTTCTCAAGTTTTACTGTAAATATTAACAATCCAACAATGCAATAAACATGTTATTGCACTCAGACAGGGAGGAAGCTACTGCAGGTTTAGGTGGTGTGACGGTGTTTCGAGTCCGGACAGAAACCCTGTATAGCTCATCTGAATCAGGTGATGTTGTTCTGCAGTTTTTGTTTTTCTGACTCCTTCTTTCTTTGTTTCTTTTTCCTCCGTGCTGTTTTAAGGAATCATTTATTTGACATTGTCAAGTTATGGATAAAAATGTAAAAAAAATAAAAAATAAAAAATAAGGAACTGTATCTGTTTCACGCTGATCTTAAAGCTTCAGGCTATAGCGTTTCAAATAAAAGTCAAAACAAATGCAAATGACAAAAAAAGAAAGAATACTGAAAGCTGTAACTGTAAACACAACATTTTAAAGGAACTGTGTATGTACAAATAGTATATGTATGTGACTGAAAATAAACAAAACCTTTGACCTTGAGTTATGGCCGGCTTTTTTATTGTGTCAGTCAAAATCGTTTTAGAATATTTCACCTTTAATCTGGATCTTGTTCATTTTTAATCAAAGATGACCCCCTTAAAAAGCTATTTTAAGGTGGAACTTGACGTTAAAAGACTTTTAGATGTCTGAATTCTACTTATGAGGAAGATCAAAATTCATTTTTTAAAGAAAAAAAAGGATTAATCTCAGTACTGAGATTGAGACAACTCTGTGTGTCATGAAAATGACTTTTTGTGAGTTTACCATTTTACTAATCTTATTGGACTGTGGCAGAAATACATAGATTTCCGTTAATTAGCATGGAGGGTCATTTACATTATAAAACATTAGAAATTCCCCAAAATTGGACTGATTCTTTTTTGTGATTCTTGGCAGTTGTGCTACATTTCGTAAACATGAATTAACACTTTTTATGTACTACAGTCTGCATTACAAAACTTAAATTACGAAGCAGTGAAATAGGTTGACTTCACACAAAGTGTCACTTTTGCAGCTAAACCAGTCTTTCAATCAAGTTTTTTTGTCAATCTATTCTCTCTTTTTGCTTTTTCTTTTACTCTGGATCACATTTTGTCTTTGGAATTTCAAAATAAAAGTGTGACCAAAAACCATTTTTAAGTGAATTAGTTGTCTAACCTATTTTACATAATACAAATAATGAAAAAACTGAATCATTCTAAATAGTACGTGTCTTATAATGACAAAAACTACTGAATCAATTAACATTGAACCCAAGCTGGTTTTCGTGAGATCTTTTCGTTACGCTCACAAATAATTTATTAAATATTGTCTTGTCAGCATTTTTAAACAATACAAGAATTGCCAAATGAAATATTGTGGTACAGCTCCCCTTTATGAAACACATAAAGAAAAATCGACTTTAATGTGGAAGTGTTAGAAGAAAGGTTAGATGAGGAGCTTTAGGGTAGTTCGGCAAAAGAGTTGCCAAAATAAATGTAAAAACTTGTATTTTTCTTTTTTTTGAGAATGTAATTTTATAAGCATTTCATTGCACACCTAAATCTAACTATTTTATTTGATTCTTCATATGTTTTACCCCCTTTTTGTACAGCACTTTGTGTCAGTATGGGCAATTTAAGTGCTTTATAAACACAGCTTATTATTATTATTATTATTATTATATTTAAAAAAGGACATTTTTAAGTGAATTAGTTTCAATAACCTTGAAAGAACAAAGAATTTTTAGGATTAGGATTTAAACACGTTGATCAGAATAAAGTAAAACTTTATTGATCCTACAAAAAATTACCTTAGCTCTGTTTAAAACAGAAGACGGATAATAAATACCACTTAAAAAATGAATAACAATAATTATCGTCCAGTGTCTGAGTTGGACCTAATTACATTATACTGGAAAACCTAATTTGCAATTACTTTAAAGAAGTAAAGATGGATGAATTACTTGACTTTTATTCACATTTTTATGCTGCAGAAAGTAGTTTTTTAAAGAAACAGCCGAGAAACCAAAGTAAAGGAAGAAGACGTCACATGAAAACACATCTTTATTCATATTTTCATGTGTCTAAGGATTTCTTTGAGTATCAAGTATTACATCTTGAAAATCTGTCATCATGTCTGATTTTTGCTCTTTTGTGTGGAAATCACAGAACGAAGTGACACTGTCAGCTCGGCTAAAGCCTATTATTTGCCGGTGAAGGGTGTAGAATGAATAGCAGGACCCCCCCCACTTCCTTTTTCTTTGTTGTCCAGGCACTTTTTTTTTGCACACATTCAGGATGCTCTGCATTGACCAGCCTTCAAACAGGAAGCAGTAAGTCCGAGCACATGCACACATCACCACCTCCTGACACCGCAGCTGTGATGAAAAAGTTTGGTTTATGGCAACATAAATACACTTAATACAATATATCTGCCCACAGATGGATGCACACGTGACATGGTTCTTCCAGATCCTCAGTGCACGAAATAGTTCACAGATAACTCAGCACCTTCTTCTGAGCAACGTTAGAGCAAAGAAAATCGTGAAAGTTTCCATTTTTCATAATTTATAAGAACATTCATTAGGATGGCTACATATATTTAAATGTGAAAGTACAATTATTTACTTAAAATACTCAGTTCAAGACATTTATTTTTTTCTTTCGATGACTGTGCAAGACTTTTAAAAGCTACAAAATGTTCAGTTAAAATCGCACCCATCCGAACGCCACACCGCAGTGCAGTCCCACGAGAAACGTCTGACATTATCTACAAAAATATTTACAGAACGAGGCTCCATGATTTTGGTCATAAGTGGATGGAACAGCACAGAAGCACACAAACCGCATACGTTTCCAAAACGGTGCAACAGACAACACTCAGTACCGACCTGACAGACACAGAAGTGCAAGGAAACATCGTAATATAAAATATCGCACAAGGATAACTTTGTTTAAATATCAACATTTAACGTTAGCATCTCTTTAAAAACATGTTCGGCATTGTTTCCCTCTATGTACACGAGCACAGACAGATTTACTTTGAACACCAGAAATGTTTTTGGTTAATGACTAAAACCGTTGAGATATTTGGTGTGATCTTTTCTGCATCTTTAGATATGAAGATGATATTTTTTTATATGATTCCTCTTATGAGCTAATTGATATAGCAGTACCATATGATTCTTCTAAACTCTTTAAATAAGACTATATACAGATCATTCTGACGTCACTCCAGGTGATGTCTTCAATTATCCATTAACCTTCTGTTAACTTAAATTAACACATGCTTTAACTAATCAGTGTTTCTCCTGTTTCAAGTCCCTTCAAACGCTGGTTTTTAACAGTCCCCCTCACTGTATCCAGATTGGGTTGCTTCGTTCTGGCCGGCGGGGCTCGGATGTGGCGCTGTTGCCGGCTGCAGTCAGGTCGCTAAACGTGGAGAAAAACTGTTCCATCTCCTTCTGCAGCATCTGGTTCCGCCGCTCTGCGTCTTCTTTGGCCCGCTCGGCGTTGCGCAGCTTTATCTCCACCATGGTGTACTTCTTCCTCTCCTGATCCAGCTCCTCGTGGAGGCTGACCATCTCCGTCTCCAGGTCCAGGTTTCGCTGCTCCAAGCTGCAAAACGGACAATTTAGAAACGAAAAATGCATCTGGAAATGTGACACAACCAGCTGTGGGGTACGGTGGCCGAGACCTGCCAATGCAGCAAAAGAAGTAAACAAAAGAAAACTGATGCAAATAAAAAAAATGTGCTGCAAATAAAAAGAAACACTAAAAATAAATAGAAACACTGATGCAAATAAAAAGATACACCATAAATAAAAACAAACACTTGCTCCAAATAAAAGAAGCACTCCTCCAAATAAAATGAAAAAAATTCTGCAAACAAACTAAATACTTTTAAATAGCTAAATACTAAATAGCAGCATTTCTTATTTTTTTACAGAGTTCCTCATTTTGTTACTTTTTTTGCTGCGATGGCGTGTCTCCGCCACCGTAGTGCGGCCTGACTCGTGCATCCTCACCTCTTAATCCTGGCCTCGTACTCCGTCTTCTGCTTCTGCATCTCCTGTTTCAGGCTGGCCACTAGACTGTGCAGAGCACTGTGGCTGCCAGCAGTTCCAAACTTACTGTTGTCACTGCTGCTGGTGTCCCGACTGCTCCCCCCTGTCCCATTCTCTTCTCTGTTACTGTTCCTGCCACCTCCTTCTAGTCCTTCAGAGCCGGCGCTGTCCGCTACCGGCCGGTCGTGTCCGTCCAAGTCTTCGTAGTGGCCTCCGTAGAAGTCTTGCTCCGGACAGGTGGTGGTGGAGGAGCGACAGGAAGTGGAATTGTCTGGAAGAGAGATTTCACAGGAGGAAGTGGACCAGGTGGCGCTGTCCACACTCTGCTTGTCCTCACAGCTGTTCAGACACAAACTGTTTATCTGGTTCTGTTGCTGCAGGTTCTGTTGGTTAAGCTGCACGTTATCGTACGTCGACAGGCGATTCTGGTTGGATGCTTGGTGCCCATTAGGACAGTCCCGAGTTTTGGCGTTGTCTCGAAGCATGACGCAGCCGTTTTGCATCCAAATTCCACTGTGACCGTTCATGCTCCCAACGAGATCAGACCCCGAAATGCCCATTCGTACAACACCAGTCCCGTTCCCTGCAGGACTGCTGCCGCTCGTTACACCACTGGTTCCCATTTTTGTACCCGAGCCTTTAAAGGTCCCAGTTCGCCGCACAGGTAAGTTCCCGCCTCCCGTCACCGTCTGGCTCTTATCCAGAGTGGGATCTGACGAAGGTGAGGAGCTGAAAGAGCCGTTTGTGACAATCCCGCTGCCCTTACTGAAGGCGGGGTTCTTCTTCACAGTCAGCGGTGGACTGCGGGCGACATCGAAGCGTCCGGAGGCGAGGTTGCGGGGGCTGGATGATCGCGGGGAGCCGCTGTTGTCTACGTGTTGGCGGTGCGAGGGGGATTCAGAAGCTTCCCAAACGCACTGCCGCACCACCTGAGTGTTGTTGTTCTCAGCGTTCTGAGACACCGACGGGACAGTGGAGGTAGCTGTGGCGGCGGGTCGCCGAGGGAGTTCAATGATGTTGTTGTTGACGAGTTCAAGTGTTTGGCTGTCTTCATTTAGAGGGAAAAGCACATCATGGCGGCCGATCATCACAGCCATGAGCTGCTGGACCAGAACAGTTCCTGACAAAACCAGAACACATACTTTCAACAACCGATCAATAAAATGACAAAAAAATGCAAAATGATCTCGTTTTTAAACACGGACCTTCCATAATTGTTACTGGATCCTCAATCTTCGGCCTCATGATGTTTGGTCCAAAGACTGTAGCCAAGTTCTGAACGCTCATTTTGTTCACTCCTGAGTACGACTGGACTTCATCTAAAAATCTGAGAAAGAAAAACTGTTAATCAACACCAGAAAGTTACATTTCATCCCCTTTTTTGGCAGAGCAATACCTGGAGATGTACTTGAGAAGGTTGTAATTTACGGGAGGAAGACCTTCCACGAGCGTCTTCAACTGCTTCACACCCTGCAGGTAAAAGTATCATGGAATTCATTCGAGGATAAAAAAAAAATGAAAGGAGATCAATTCAAGTTTTACGAGAGTTTATCAGAAATGTATCTTCTTATTTTTAATTGTTTTAAACCCATAAAGTACTTGCTGCTGCATGAAACTTTATAAATAAAGTTTGGGTTTAAATAAATGCCAAATGTAGGAATACACTGAAGAGTTGTGGGAGAAAAATGCTAAATTTCATTGAATCATTTTAAAGTATTTTATGAATCTGTATGAATCATATCACACATAAACAATTAACTTCACATGTAAATAATTAAGTTAAATACATTAGATTTATTGCATTTAAGAAGATTCACTCTTGTTATGTTTAATTATATGTTCTGCCTTGTTCTAGAGCCAAAAGATTCCTGGTTGGTGAAGGCCACATTAACCAATAATGGCAATAAAATCATATTCTGAGTCTTATTTATTAAAAAATAATGAAAAATAAGCATTTCATGGTAAGAAAATGACTTTATAATTTTTAGGAAACTGTTTCTAAATCAGGCAACACTTGAATTTCTTTCTAAATCTAATAAATCTAAATATTTCGATACAATAAAAGCAAAGAAATATGAAGACATGGAACCCTAAAATACAAAACTTAAAAATCAGTTTCCTTTTTCAGTGTAATTCCATTAACAACTTCTCCACAAACAGCTAAAACTGTCACTAAATGAGGAAACATGAGTGAAATGAAGGATTGTACACCATGAGGTTGGATTTACTTTACTTACTTCCAAATCGAATACATTTGCATGTTAGAAAACAGGGGGAGTAAGTAATACTTGAAGAAAATGACATTTTATTTCTCACCATTTCATCATCTTTGCCAATAAGTTTGGAGCAGGCCAGAAACTCCTCGTACTTGTAGAAGGGAATGACCGGCTCAGGCAGCTCTCGGAGGTAGAGCTTCAGCAGGGAGGCCACCGTGTGCACGTCCGTGTTGCTGTCGACACACGGCACGTTCAAAGCACTGAAGCAAACTGGGAACTACCATTTATTCTGTGTGTTGCATTCAGGTACTACAAACAAGAGAAAAACTCCAACTTCAGTAAATCACTTTGTTTCTTACCACTTTTTTTTCTAACAAATTAAATATTGTACACTTTTTAACCTCATTTGTACTTTTTCTTACAAAAAATTTAAAAAAGCTGAAAATAACTCATTAAAATTACAAAAAGGCATTCCACTGTCTATAAAGACCCACTCCAACTGAGGTTGTGTTTTGGTGTTTTTTTAGCATTTTTCTCATGATGGAGGACAAATTATTTACTTATTAATGTAAATCATTGTGAATCAGAAGCAAACAAAAAACTGCAGTTAGAAAAAGCTTGTAGTTGTGACCCAGAAGTTACTACGGCAAGCCACAAGCTCCTTGCTTAACTCATTTTAATGCATCCGTTTGTAGACGACAAACAATGAACATCCTTGTTTTCCTCGTACGAGCTGGAATTCGGCGCAAAACTGTACAATATTGCTCGCCATTTCTGTTGCACTGGTCATGTTAGCGTGGGGTTTGAGGGGCTGTAAGCTAGCAGAAGAGTGTAAACAAAGGGATAATGGGAAATGAGGGCAGGCTGACTCCACGCCAGGACTTCTGCTCGCAACACGGAGGTAAATTTCTGATGAACTCCTGCTGCTTTGCAGAAACTAAGTCCAAGTTTTTCTTGATTGTGGCTTAAAATGACAAAATTCCAATGAAAATTCTTTTGTCTTTTTTGTGTTTTTAACATGTTCTTGTGGCATTATTCTCTCAGTAGAAGACATATATAAAAGAATTTATGATTAAAACTGCTTTTCTAAGTATTTCTTAATTCAAATTAGAAGCATACTGAAATGGGAGTGCAAAAGTTTAATTTTTCCACTTGTATTCTGAAGCATCCACATGCAGACAAACATGTATTACAGCCTTCATTTTCCTCATTTGAGAAGGTTACTGGTTCAAAACTGAACAGCTAGATTGCTCCAATATTTGTGCGCCTTTGTTTTGCTACACTAATGTTAGCTCGGGGTTGTGAGAAGCTGTAAACTACCATGAGAGAGTATAAACAAAGGCTTAATGGGATATTAGCGGAGCTAACTTCTGCACCAAAAGTTCTGCCCACAACCCAGAATTGCAGAAAATATGTCTTAGAGATTTGTCTAAAAACTGCATAATTATAATTAAGAGATCACAGGGAATGATTTTTGGAGTAGAACTTTACAAAAAAAATTATCTTTCTCTTCTTAATGCAAGAAAACCAAGTGAGAAAAAAAAATGTTTCTGGTCCTAGAGACACCACTCTACCCGACTGTTTTCCAGTTCTCTACTCGCTGCTTTCTGCTCATTAGTTGACTCAGGTGTGTTTTTTTTTCTGATTGACTGAACACACCTGATCCAGGTAATCAGCAGCAAGGAGTGCAAGAATAGCTGGAAAACAGGCAGGATGGTAGATTTTGAGAACCAAGATTGGGCAGTTGAATTTTGCTATTAGTTTATCAAATCTATCTATTTAAAGTGGCAAAACAAACTCAATCAAGACGAGGAACAGCACTAGTGTGTTCAAGCAGCTCAGCTGAAAAACAAAAGGATTTCCACTGGGGGCTCAAGAGGAATAATGGGCCAACAAGTGGCAGCTGGTGAAGCAGGCAGGGGGTTGAAGGGGCTAATAAGGGAATCAGCAAGGCAGTGGAAAATTTGGAACAACCTCACACTGACAGAAGAACAGGCATACAATCTCTATGTAAACTAAAAAAAACAACATTAAAGTGGGTCAAAAAGTGACTTCTTGTCTTGTTTATGATAAGATGTTGATATACAGCCTGCAACCAGATGGTGCGGTGTGATATTTGTGATTGTCACATTAGAGCCTAAGCACCATTTGTTCCATGCCAAAGCAGGTTTGAGCCAAAAAGAGGCCATTTGGTGGCTGGGATTGTTTTTGTTCTGTTCCTGTGCGTAGAACTGCCTAATCTCTAAGCACTAGACACACAGCATGAAGGGAACTAAGAACTTTTATGGGTAATTTGACAGTTTTTGAAATAATTCCTGCTTTAAAAATGTATAAAAGAGCACAAAAACTGTGTTTTGCTGCTTTGTCTTATCTGGGAGTAAATTCAAATAAGTCAGCAATAATTAAATAAAAAAAGACAGGAAACTCCTAATAGTATAAATAAATAAATGCAGTGCAAGTCAAGCATTACCCATCGAAGGAGGGTTTCTCTCCACAGTCAAAGGCATCCTGCAGCTCCTTCACCAGGTTGGCTTGTCCTGGCAGCCTGAACAGGCCCTCTTCCCGAAGACCCCACTGTCGGATGAAATCCACACACTGCTCCACCAGCATGGGGGCAAGCTTGTTCCCGAAACGCCGTTCATAGCGTACCGTCTCCTCCAACTTCTGACCAAAGATCCCTGAAACACAACAAAATCCTCAGGAGTCAATGATCTTATTTTTTTAAAAATAGAATCAACAGTAACCATGTACGGATGGAGAGACATTTTTTAGGTCCCACTTCAATCATATTTGATTTACTGTAAAAGCGTTCTTGGTTCTTTTAATTATGATTATTACTGACCAAAATATAAAAAAAAAAATAGTGTAGTTTGCAAGGACATAGTCTCTGCAGAGTGGAGTTGTGGCTGCGGAAGTAAGCCTCCACTAAGTTCCCATCATCTCATCATGTTTTGCTCCTGGTTTATAATTTGAACATAGAAATAATCAGAAAAACAATTTTAAGCTTAATTTTTGTTTTATCTGAGAAAAATGCTACAAGAAGAAGTCAAATTTTTACAACTGCAAGGAGTCTTACAGCTTCATAATGGCTGTAAAGGCAGACCCAGCAAAAAAAAAAAAAATATATATATATATATATATATGTATATATATAGCCTTAGCCTGATGATCAAACCTCTAACTTCCCGCGGAGCACCTTTCACCTTTTGTCTGAGAACTATTTCCATTAGCAGCCGTCTCAAGTGGAACGCAATACAGCAGGGGATTAAGACGGCCTTTCTGACAGATTTAGATCTGCATACTTTTCCGCTCCCAAGATAAAGACAGAGGCTACTTACACCGTTTCATACATGCAATCTGACAAAATGTGATGACTAAATTAGGCCGAGTTCATGACATGTGTGACAACATTTAAAATGACAAGGCATTACTTAAAACCACTTGATTTTTGAATGAATGAAGTGGAGCAGCAAGTATTTTTAAAGCAAATAGATGTTCATATTTTTTAAGCCTTTATTATTAAAATCTGTACTCACCTCTCCTGAAAATGACACATTTTGAAAGCTTTTGGAAGAAATGCCTATTAATATACTTGAGATAGGAAAGCATGCCAGAAGTGCAGGGATTCTAACATCATAAAAAAAAAAGGCGATTTATGTTTCCTAGAAGACTGACTACTTAGAAAACGTTTTAAAAATATATATGTATTCCTTCGACTTATCTGAAAATTTGACCCCCAAAAAATAGAGAATCATTTCTGTCCGAACTACAGAACAAAAACAGAAAAACCGACTGAATGAAAGTGAGGTCATCCGTCCAGACGTTGTAGTCATGAGTGCAGGAATGTTTTCCCTGGGTCACATGTAACAGTGTGTGCAGACCAGCTTATGCAGAGCGTGTGCATGTGTCATTATGCATGCTTGAAGCTCTTTCCGGACACCCTGTACCCCGACGACACACAAGACTGATGCCTGAAAGCACTCAGCGGGCACTTGTTTCCTCTGACACTTCATACTCAGACCTACTGCTGCTCACACAAACACACAGGTCAATCCAGGAAAAAAATGTCTTCCCTAAAAGTAATTGATCTTGAATATGACTCACCGCGTTTTTGGAGGGTCTGAGAGTTTTGATGCTCTGGGTTAGAGCAGCTAGAGCGATGAGGGTCAGAATATCATCTTTGGACAGAAAGACTATTTTATTGTATAAATTTAAGAATAAAACTTAAAAAAAATCCTATTTTGTTCTCCCAGATAAAATAAAACTATGGTTTTCTTTGATGACTGATTTATGACATTATCTGTAGATTTTGATTTCCAGTTTTAGCCAGAAAAAGAAGCAGTCACTCCAAAAATTGCTCAGTTTTATGTCAGAAACACTGTTTGGGCAACAACTAAAGAGACAAAGCAACAATTAGTAATAATTTATCTTTCAGTTGATATCTATGGTGGCCCTGAAGTGCAAATTACAACAACAACAAAAAAAGACTCAATACAAGACACATTAAAGATTATGACTATTAATTAAAAAACAAACAAATGATTAAAAAACACAAAAAAGAAAAATAAGAAATAATCATATAGTAAACAATAATGGGACAATTGGATGATGACTTTTTAGTTTTGAATAAGAGAAGCAGGAGGATGTTTTTTTTTGTTTTGTTTTGCCTAAACTGTGGTAAAGATGGAAATGAGCAATCACCAAACTTTTATAATGATTGTGGTCAGAAATTTTAAGGAATATCAACTGTCAGATAATAAGCCATACTAAATATCTTCCAATTGAGAGGTGAACAAATGTCATCCTTTAATTAGTGATATTCCATAATACCTGCAGACTACAGTTTCTTATTTAATATCATTTTTTTTAATCATTTGGATTTTCCGGAAATTATTCTCGTTTTCAAAAATGTTTCTTTTTTTTTTGTTTGCTTTTTTCAAGAATTGTGTTTTGATTTCTGGAATTTGGTTTTGATTTCTAAAAAGTAATGTTATTTATTATTTGCTTTGCTTCCTTTCATTGTGGCTGTGATCTATTATATGCTTTCCGTTGAGTGATTTGAACTTCAGGGCCACCATACTTATCAAACTAAATCACCTAATAGCGAAGCAGAAAAAAAATATGTTGTTTTTTAAAAAGCCAAATATAATAAAAACTGATCGTAACAGAGAATATCTCCTTTTAGTGAAAAATTGTGTTGATTTGTGTGAGTCTGCAAAAAGACTGCAGGGCAACAATAACGCATTAAGCCAGACAAGAAGCATGACACCCTAATTTCTTATTCAGAATGTTCTTTATCATCCACCAGTGTGGGAACGCTTTTATACTTCAAGATGATTGGAGTGGAACTTTAATATGTTGATCTGTTGTGCAGGAATTTCTATTTAAAATACAATCTTTAATTGAGTTATAAAAGAATAACTCTAAATATCAAGCCCATTAGATGTGTCTGTTTTATGTGTTTAAAATACTTGCAGATCACTTTTTTGATGCAAATAAAATATAAATTAATGTATTTTTAACCACATCAACAGAAAACTGACAAATGTAGCTGTAAACACAAAACCATAACCATAAACAATAACAATTTCCCAAGTAAAAAAAAAAATACATTTTTCTGTATTTGCATATATTGCTGAATATTTTTTTCTGTTAATTATCATTTTTATTAAAATATCATAAGTTCTAATGGGGATTACTAGATATCAATATTTTCAATGTTTGACCCACCAAAGTTCTATGGAAGCATATTCTAATGAAGGAAAAATATTGATTACCTTGAAATAAATCTCCTAGAATCCAGACTGAGAAGCCACAACTGCACATTTCAAAGTTTCATTAAGACTGAATTCCCAAAAGTTTGTACTCAAACTATTTTTTTTTTCAGCCTGACGGGATGAAACAAGAAATCACGGCGAGCGTCGAAGCCAACACGAGTTTCTTTATGGCTGCTGCCTCCGATACTCTCTAAAGAGGATTTTTTTCATCACATTTCCTGAAGGCATGAACATCCAATCAGGACTTTGCTCCACACTGCTGCCACTGCAAAAACTCAAAAAGGCTGAAGCGTGTGCACCCTGTGTTCGTGTGCCACAGTGGAAGCCTCACTCAGCTCCAAAATGAAGCCACCTTTTCCTGTGGCGTCTTTGACGAATGGCTCGTCCTTTTGAAGAGCAGTCAACTTCAATAGACATCAAACTCTGAAAACAGAGGGGCCAGCTCTGCCTCGTCTATTCACTTTGTCTCTGAAAGCCGCCCCAACCGCATGCCTGCCTACAAGTGCTGAACCTGTGCCGACACAATGTAGGTTGAAATCTGGCAGGACAGTCACTAACAAAAACTAGGGGACTCATCATTAGACTTAGACTTAGACTTAGACTTTGCTTTATTAATCCCTTTGGGATGGCACCCTTGGGGAAATTAAGTTTTCCAGCAGCTTACAGGGTATACATTAATAAAAAATAAAAAATAAAAATCTCAATGTACATATACATGATAAAAAATCTCAAAAAATTATACCTCATTATACCTCATTATACCTCATTCCAATAGAGTCTGGAAGAACTTGATGACAAAAATAACAAACTGCCTCAATCTTTACCACTTTGTTGGTCTACTCATTTTGGAGTTGATAAGGCCGTCAGTGTGCCTGTATCTGGTAAAATAAAAAGGGGTTAAATCAAAAATAAAGTGGACTGTGAATTGCATTGTGGGAAATTTTACCTTATATATTACAAGTATAAAAAACTGATTATATTAAAGCTTGATGCTCAATTTGTTAAGTGACCACAATACATACTAGAATTGATTTTTTTTTAAATAAAGCAACAAAACTTTAATTGAATTGGTTGTTAATTTGAAAATCAATATCCATAAATTCTTTCCCAGTGACTTCAGTATTAATTTCAGGTCAAAGCCTCTATCCACTGATTTTTTTATGTAAAGAAGCCAACAGTTTTCTACCCTAACCACCGAAGAAGAGTTTTGAAAGTTAAAAAAAATGTGGCTTTAAGGGTAAATTTGAAGTCAATATTTAATTAAGTCAAATCCTTAAAGGTCCACTCCAATAAAAAGTATGTTTTTGGTGTTTTTAACATGTTCTTGTAACATTTTCCTCATGATGAGAACACGTATAAAGAAAATAACTCATTTTATTTAGTTTTTTTACTGTGTTTTTTGTGATATGATTATTTATAACATATTTTATCTTAATCTTTAACTTTATTCTTAAACTATTTGGTATAAATTATAATTTTACCATTGACCGATGAGCAATTATAATTTTTTTGTACATGTGACACTGAATATAATTAATGTATTCAATTCTAAAGAAAAAAAAAAAAGCTTAAAACTGCATTTCTGAGTATTTTTGTATTTAAATTGTGGTGAATCAGGGGCAGACCAAAAATACTATTTTAAAGAGGTTAGTTGTTTCATCCAACTACAATTGGCGGGACATAGCTTCCTGCTCTGCTCTACTCTGATGCATCCACTTGCAGAAAAACAGATCCATTTTGAAAAAATGAGTAGTAGCTTACTCTGCACCACAACTCAATGGTGAATTTCTGATGAACTCCTGTTCTTCTGCAGAAAATATTTAAAAATATATTTTTAAATGTATATAAATTACATAATCATATTTAAAAGACCACTAGAAATGTTTCTAAAATAGATTAAAAGTTAATTGGAGTGGGACTTCAATCAAATTAGAAACTTGTGAATGAAATGTGTTATTTTAAGATATTATGGTTACCATTTTTCATGTGAAAATAAAGGATCTTTGTCACCAAAAATAGCTTCAAGCTTTCAATACTTCGTCAGCACACCTGTGCATAAACATGACAGTTTCCTTCTGGGTTGTGCTACTCACACTGATCGCTAATCAGACACTGGCGTCTTAAGGGAACAGCCATTAAAAAAAAAAAAAAAAACAGTAAAGTTTTAACTAACCTCCACCAAAAGGTGCCCAGATGACTCTCCTGATTGTCTTTACCCAATCCTCCATGTCATTCTGGGTGCTGGCCATAAGAAGGTACGTCTCATGGTTGGCCGTCATCCGCTCTCTGTCTCCCCCTGATTGAAAAACCACATAAATTATAATTGACATTGTTATCCTCAATATTGCATTCTGTGATGTCACAAAAAAGCACAGCAATGCTGGTTCCAGCTGTCACTATGACAACTGAAACCTTTCCACAGCTCCACTCCGGCTTTGCCAGCGTGACACAAAAATAATAAATCATGGCATTTCGCAGGGATGCACCTGGTTTATTGCAGGATGAAAGGAGCCATTAAGAGACAAATAGAGTGTCACTCTAACAGTTCATTTATTCATGTCTTTGGCGACAGGGGTTCTGGTACATTGATCGTATCCCAGGATGAGGTCTGCACGCAACATTTAAAGCTGTTAGGATATGAAAACAATAGACCAGAGGGGGAAAAATGGATTCACACAATTTGAACAAAAGAAAGGATTTTCAATAACATCTAAAGATGTCTGATAGACATTTAAAATGCTCAATCCTGGACAACTTCAAAATGTAAACAAGCCAGTTATGAGGCAACATGCTGAGTGATTATGCTGTTCAGTGTGAGCACAACAGGTCTAATTGCTATATTTGGAGCTTCACTTGGACAGTGAGAATAATGTTCCCCGTCAGTCATGAAATCTCATTAGCAGTTAGATGCCATGTTTTCAAAAGCGTAACAGTGCCTCCTTGACAAACACAAAGTAAACACTTTCACATTAAAGCACACACAATAAGCCAGTGCACCTAAAAATTTAGATTGGATAAAACGCAAAGTAGGTTCTTAATTTGAATTTCCAATTATTTTTTATTTATTTATTTATTTTTTTGCACATCCTTTTCTTTTATTAAAATTTTGTATTTTGCTCCAGTTGTTTTTTCTTTATTTTTTATACCCTATCTATATTCAAAGTCACTTTTTAGACCCTAAAATCAACTTTAAACAGAACACAAACTATCTAATATTACTGTCATTTTGTTTGTGTTCAGATTTTTAAAATAATTCTAAAGAAAATTGTGTAAGTTTGTTCCAAGTGGCTTAAAATAATGCAATTTTAAAAAAATATTTATTTTATTATTTTTTTGTGTACCCTAACTGTACTATTATGATATTTACCAGCCAATATTTGTCCTTTTCTATAACACACACCAATCCACAGTTTTTCATCTTTTTTATTCCCAAATTTGTCAAATTCTGGACTTCAAATATTTTGAACAAATATGTTTAAACCAGCATATTTTATGAAATAAAATAACAAAATTCTGAACTCACCTTCCGACACGCAGGATTTAATTAAGATTTATTTAACAGACGATGAGTTTAAATGGTTAAACTCCAAACCAAAGCAGGAAAACCACAAACAGCAGCCGGCTGAACCGTTTCCTTAATCCGCGCATGCGTGCATTCAGCCGGCGCTAAAGCTCCCACTCCTCCACTAAATGCGACTTTTTCCCTATTTTTTAACCTAGCATTTTTAGCGTCACAAATGCTACAATATTACCAATACATAAACGGCTTTGATCGAGAAGAAACGCGTAATATTTACCGACGTGTTGGCTGAAATGCAGTCAAGCATGAGAGATAAGGCGCAGGGCCGTGCTTAACTTTTTTAGGGGCAAGGTAGGAGGGGCTGGGGCTCCACCACCAATTCAGCTGGTAAAAAAAAGTAGCTACTGGCTGACAAAAGAATTGTAAGAAGTAACTTAAAAAAATGTGCATAATTAGTATGATGTGTATAAGAATAAAAAAAGTTGTGTTTAAATAAACTTAAAATTCTATATTTTTAAAACGTTAATATTTTATTTTTTATGCATATTTCAAATTTTGTATAGTTATTTTTTTTACTTTTACGTTATTTTTTACTAAAAAATCTAATAAACAAATTAACAAAACAACAATATTATTTTGTATGTTATAACAGGCAACATATTTTAATGACCTATTTATTTTATTGACTGGAGCTAACTTTATAACAAAAAAGCAATAAGATAAGACGAATTGAAAAGTCTCCCTACAACAATTTTTTTATGTAGAAAAAAACCTTCCCAGTAATTATGATTACGAAGATTTTAACCAAAAGTCTGCAACCTAAATATTTTAAAAAGCCATTTTTCATGTTGATCTGAAGTGTCTGTTTCCTAAATCTCCTCTGAGGAGGCATGGCTTAAACTAAATGTACATAAAAGTTTACCACACCACCAGCATTTTTGTGTTAATTGTCATGTGATTTTATCACAGTGTGTGTAGGTTTGTGTGTGTAAGCTGCTTTGGCTATTAAAAAAAAAAAAAATCTCTCCATCGTTTGCATGGACAGCCTGCGTTTCATCCTGGAAACAACGGCTGTGAAGTTGTTAAACAAGCGTGCAACAGGATTATGCAGCATACCACAGCCATTACAGTACAGCACAGTTGTGTTCCTCCTGCCATATCCTGTTGATGTTCTTTTACAGTGGCTGGGGTGGCTTCATTCTTTAAAAAGATTGGTGAGATAAATGAGTAATCTCGTGTACTGTACAATGACACATGTGAATAGTATCTTTGGCCTTTTAACAATAGAATGTAATCATATAAAAAAACTAAGAAACTGTATTAAAACTGGACTTATTACAGGAACAACAATTCTAAATATAACTGGATGTGTGCAGCATACAATAATAGTATATCTCGTTACCCTTCAGGATCACATAAAACCATTTCTACCACATCATGCTGAAAGTGCCATCTGAGAGGGGTTAAGTCAAAGCTGCCAAAACCTCTTCATTCCAGTTGTGACCACCTGCTTTCATGAGTGACCAGCTGCAGACTAGACTTTAACTAATAGCCCAAAACAGGTGGGAGACAACAAAGGATCTCACTGTGCTGTAAATGCTCCCAAATACTTGGCGCTCTCACATACTTAACTCTGGCCTATACTTATAAGCCCACATAAAACCAAACAGGGTACCCACATTTCAGGCAAAATCCAAGCAATTCAAAGGACTTCTTATAGAAAAAGACAAACCAGAATCACACGGACAAAAATCACAATCCGATAAGTTCATCACAAGGAAAGCAGTAAAATACTAGTGAAAATTAAAAAAAAAAAAAAAAAAACAGATCTGAAGTTATGATAAAAAAAATCTCTTCGAAAAAAGTGAAAAACTTTTATTGTCAAACCTTGACCCCCAAAAAACATTTTCAGACTTGAACATCATCAGAGTGGAAGCTTGTTTAGAATCCCTGGGAATACTGTCATGGATTTTAGAGCCTTCAATGTGTTTATTGCTCTCTCTGGGCACCAGCTGAAGGTCTTTCTCTGAGCTTCTCAGCATCCGAGATGCTTCATTTGTGATCAACTTGCCAGGGATGTACTTTGGTCCAAGCCCCCACTTAAAAGACAAGCAGAGCTGTTTTTAAGTCTAAGCAGCAGGAAGCCGGTTCAGTCCTAATGTTCTCCATAAACAGTGTTCTTGTGGTCAGGTTTAAGTGTCTCCTCTGCACAACTTTGGGTCCCACACATTGGGAGTATGGCAAACTGGTCACGAAAGACTTAAAACACAAAAAACAGTAAATGACATACACCTATATAGCCCTTTACTACCTTCTTAGAAGACCCAAAGCGCTTTACAATCACAGTCCCATTCACCCATTCATACACTATTTTCAGCTCCGCCTCCATATACTACCATCCTATAACCACCAGGAGCAACGCAGAGTTCAGTGTCTGTGCAAATCTTGCCCTGCTTACCCACTTGGACACACGGGCAGGCAGGGCACTCTACCTCTACATCAACAATATGAACATTGGAAATATTGACACCATTAGAGACGAGGAGGTCCAGAGTGTGCCCTCTGATGTGGGAGGGCTCATCTACATGCTGAGTAAGCCCAAAGGTTTCAAATAGCATTTCTTTTATGTGTATGTGTGCATCAAAATGACCTGCAATGACTAAATAGTCAAGGTTTGTTCAGACAAGTGAAAGCATCTCAGTAAAATAATCAATCAGTGCATTGTAGGAGTTCATTTAGCGCCATTTTGAGTAAAACATACTGACAGCCTAAAGACAACCTTGTCGTCAACAAAAAAAGCACAGACACCTCCACCTTTTTCTCCATTTTTCTGATGTAAAAGGAAGCTTAGGTTGTGGAAACTATAAGAACTGCTTTACTGTATCACTGTCATATTAAAAATATAAAATTCGGATCATAAGACAGATTGATAAAAGTGATATATTGCAAAATAGTCTAACATAAAGTGCTGCAAGCTTTAAGATTGTCTTTGCAGGATCTAATATTATCTTCCTTCAAAGGATCTATATTGAATTCCACTTATGGGACAGTTTAGCTGTAGCCCTCTTTCCATGTTTGTGGCAAGTCCATTGGCTTTTCCAAAAATCCCAAATCCCATATTTAGAAATACTCAGTCATTATATTTGTCAGGATAACCGTTCTTACTAGCTACAACCTTTTAACATGTTCTTACTAATTTTTTACTGACCAAACTGACCAATCAGATGCCTCGAACATTTGAAGTATTAGATTGATACTTTCTCCCTAGACGCTTTCAGTGGAAGGGGTGTGGCATTCTAACATGCTCTCTCCTTTTTGGAGAGAGCAGTTGCCATAGAAATCGTGGCTTACTGAGGACGTCTGGTTCCGACATGATGATGAATAAATCGCAGAAAAATGGCGACTGAATGGACTTCATTTGGTTGGAAGCAGATACTATTTGTTACTCTGGGATCCAAACACATAACAGCAAGAAATTTTTACGTTTTTATTAATTACGAATTGGGCTGAGCCTTCTTGTTTTTGGTGTAAGCAAAAGCATAATAAATCTTTAAAATCATGAATGAACACTGTTAGATTTCAATTTCAGTTTCAAAACACTAGATTTGTATTTCTTTTATGGGAATTTTCTGTTTTCAGCTTTATATTTCACAGAGACATCAGAGATTAGTTTCAAGCATAGCTTAATAGAAGGATCACTCTTTCTAGCAAAGCTATACATTAAAATTGGACACTTCAAACAACTGAGATATTGAGTTACTCAGCCTTTGAGGCAGTTTAAACCTTCAACAAGGTGACAAATGGAAACCTTATTCCAAGGAGTTTACAGGAATTATGTGGTAGAAAAACAAGAACATTGACTATAGTAAAAGAAAAAAGGAATGGTTAAGGATCTAAAGACTTTCCCAATGTGGAAGATTAGTTGAGCTCTTCCAGACTTTGTGTTGCCTGCCAGGAGGAGGAGGAAGCAGCTGCTGCTGCTGTCCCAGAAAACAATGCAAACACTGCAGCGGGCTTGTTTAGCTTGAAATGACAAAAGTATGAGCGAAAATGTGTGTCCATTCCGTGCTTGTCACTGAACACAATCGTGTCTGCCCTCTTTTGTCGGCGGAGTTGCCCAGTTTTGTGCAAGCAGGGGCAAGTTGAAATGCAGCAATGTGTCTAATGATAGTGTTCTCTGAAATCCACGCATCATAAATGCCTCCAACACGACAGGAAGTTGATCCCTGCGCCGCACGGATGACGGCTATTGCGTGGAAAAACAGGAGTTAAGGCTTTTGAAGATGCTCTTTTATGTTGGCTTGGTGTGTTTAGCAGCAGATGATGTCATGTTCAAAGAAACAAAGGCGTTTTTGGTAAATCTAATAGACTATGTTGACAGAAATACACACAAAGCATGAATGGAGGACTATTTCAAATAAAGAAGCATCACTGCTTTACCTTGATGTGAAGAACATAAATCAGATAATCCATACTGTGGTAAAGTGTGACTCGCATGATAAACCACCTCCATGAGGGCTTTGCAAAGTCCTGACGGCGTGGGTCAACTTCCCGAGTTCAGAAACCCCGCTGCCGGTTTTCAGCCAAACTCTGAGTGTGAGTGAGCGAAAGAGCACAGCTGAGAGGGTGTGAAAGAGAAAGGCAACGGGGGAGGGAGGTGAGGTTTGAAGAGGGGGTTGGTGAGCATTCAAACACACACGCATTCACACAGACACTCTTGAGGCACAGTATGGGAACAATGGACAGATCTCTCTGAAGGTTTGGGCTCGGGGAGGCCACAGTTTGATAAGGGGCACGACCCTAAAAGCAAACATCTCCCATTCATACTGGGAGGCTTTTGTACCTTTAAAAACAGAAGACAAAGTATCACCAGTATCTCTTGTATATGATATCAGGAAAACTATTGTGCTACAATACAAAAAATAATGAGAAAAAAAACAATTTAAATGGTTTTATCTCTATTTTTGTGTTTTTAACATGTTTTTATGAAGATTATCCAGCATGAAATTGCATTTTGGAGTATTTCTTTGTTCAAATCAGTGTGAATCAAATGAAAACATCCTGTTAGAAAAATCTTTTAGAAGTGATGTAGAAAATACAACATAAAGAAAGCCTCTGTCAGGACTTTGTCTCCCCCTCTGGTCACCGGCGGGTGCTGTCTCAAGAGTACTGAACACACTACATCTCCCAGCAACCCCAGTGCACACTCCCCAGATGCCGCTCAGTTGACATTCATTAACAATCACCCACATAATACTTTAGCACTGCCAAGAGCTTCACTCAGTGCGAAGTATTGTTTGCGCCACTCTGCCTGCATTGCTGAGCGTTTTGATCTGCATCGGATCTTCTGTTTCTTACCCTGCTTTAGCTTTGTCTGCCTGCCGCCTGCCCTGACCCTGAAACCTCTAGTCTCTTCTTTAATGCTCATGATTGATCTCTGTCTGTCTGGCTCTGATTTAGCTCTGTGGACTTTTAGCTGTGCTTGGCTTTTATCTTCTTGCTTGAACTAATAGTAGAACCAGCTGTTTGCCCGTTTGTGACAGCCCCAAAGGTCTCTGCTCTGCTCCATTCTGATGCATCTACTTGTGGACAAATGTCAGTGCTAGCATCTGGCTCAAAACTGTACAACTGGATAGCTCCACTATTGCTATTTTTTTGTTGCACTGGTAGTGTCAGGTTGGGGGTTGTAAAGGGGCTGTCAGCTAGCAGGAGAAGCGCAAAAACAAAGGGATGATAGGAAACGGGGACGGGGTTACTCCGTGCCAACCATCCCGCCCACATTTCAGAGGCAAATTTTTTAATGAACGACTGCTGCACTACAGAAACTGTCCAAGAAAACAACACAGGTTTATTGATTTTAGCTAAAAATGGCAAAACAAGGAACAGGTGATTGGAGTGGGATGTTAATGTTCACTGACAATAATTTTATCAGCAATATATAGTTCTGTTCTGGAGGTAAAACTTAGACTGGAAAAGTCCTGTATTCAGACTGTCCTCAAGAGGACTTTCCTGTTCCGGACCAAAACTTGTAAACAAAAAACATGTGACTGAAGATCTCTTCACTCACTGGCCAGGAATTACAAGGGTGGGGCAAAACAGCTAGCTTTGCAATCGCTGTTGGGATAGTTCACAGATTCAAATCTCACTTTTTACTTGCTTCTTTGGTTCAGCGGAGGCATGCTGCAAGGCGCTTACTAGCAAGATGACGGCTGTGAATGTACCCGGATGTATGTTCATGACATATAGAATGGAGGTAAAACAGAAAGAAGAAATGTGTTCTCATTAAAAGTTTTATTAATGAGCCCAAATTCATCCAACCACATTTCAATGAGACGCTGTGTCTCATTGTTGTAGTGTTAAGGCATTGTTTTTAAGAGAATGCCTCCGCTGGTTACGGTGGCCTTTTTGTTCCAGTTATTCCTCTCCAAGAATGGATTGTATCCAGACTGAAGAATCTCAGACCTAATGGAAGCTCAGTCCAATTGGAAACGAACTGAAACCACTTTGAAGGTTGGATAAGAGAGCGGTTCCTGGTCCTGGATAAAGTCCCGCTTGGGTGATTTCAGACTGAAAATTTGTTCCGGATTATTGTGTGAAACAAACGCTGGTTCCCTTCAAGTGGATCAAATATGTCCGATCTGAATACACCATCAGGTTTGTTTAAAATTGGTTTGAAAAAGCAAACAGAGCCATGTCAGTTCATGAAGGTAACCAGTAGGTGTCTTGTTACACATGGAATGCCCTTTACTTCAACGCAAAAAGTTCCATATTCATCCCAGAGGGGAACACACTTTCACTTTGGTTTTAAGACTGTAGCCTACTGCCTTTGATATATATTTTGTTGTCTTTTTTCCTATAAACTATCTGAGATTAATGGATTCTGTTCAGCCTGTCAGTGAGGTATCTTTAGCTTCTGTGTTGACATTCTTTTGACTTCCACAACTCTTTAGCCATTTACGCAATTAACCAGCAGTTTCTGAAGCGAAGAAAAAAAGTCTTGTGCCGATATGCTACACTTTGTAGAAGAGTAATGCATAGATATGAACTAAATCTATTGGTTTACGTTAATTGGGTGAAGAATCGAAGAGTTTCAGCAATTCAACGAGTGTTATTTTCTGTCGCCTAGAACAGCTCCAGCTTTAAAGGGTCAAACATGGATGTGGTCTTTTGACCTCATCTGCCGTTTTTACTTTGCATTTTCTTATATCTGTTAGTCATGTTTGCTTCACCTATTTTCCATTTTTTTTTGTCAAGGCAGAAGTTTGGGGATGTCACTAAACAGCAGCTACTGAAGACGTTCAAATTAATCTGATATAAACCATTGAATGACGTTGACCTGTAGCATACATAGCCGTTTTCTTAAAAATGTGACAGCTAATACACAATCAAGAACGTCATTAGAAGTCTACCTGTTTCCTGCTTGACAACAAAGTCAGACTAAAATGTCCAGCCTTCCCCTGCAGCTACATCTTTCTGTGAGTAACAGGTGTCTGGTTTCACCTGACCCCCTGTAAGGTATCTATGGCTAATTGTGTTTTTGGTGTCAGGGTGGTCTTTTCTTGTTAATGGACATAATCTCAAGGCAGACACCACAACTGGATCCACAAAGACATTATCAGCTGAAGAACACAGACTCCATAGAGCTGTGAAGGCTATCCATTACCATCTGATGCTGAACCAGAAACAAAGTCAATAGGAGTGAGGAGGTCAAAGAGGACAAGGTTTGTTTGGCTCCTCTGTCTCTTTACGGGGGCCCACGGGGAAGAGGGTGATCATGGCACCAAAAAATTGAGAATAATGGCAGCATAGACTTTATTCTTTGATTCTAAAAGGTTACATGATACTTTTACTTGAGGCAGCATAATTAAAAAATAACAATCTGAAAAAGGAAAGAGACGTATATTTAAAGTCTGTGAAAAATTCAGAAATTGAGAAAGCCTGTCACCACAGATTCACGCCTCAAGTTTTTTTTTTTGTCAATGATAAAATGCAGCTGGTGAGTAGTGTGAGGGAGCCGAGTTGTTTAATGGGTTGTTATGAAGACGAGTGGGGGAGCATTGGGTCAGTTCGTTCAGCGAGGTCACAGGGCTGTCAAAGAGCCAAGAGTCTCCGTTCTGATTTCAGGCCAACTAAATAAAGAGCCGTGGCTGCGTGTCCTGCCAGGGCTGCTGGAAATATACCATTATGTGAGGGGAATCAATTTCCACTTTAAAAAAAAAAGAAAAAAATTCAGACAGCCCCGTGTAATATAAGATGACCTAATCATCACAATGAATGGAGATTAATTTAGAGGTAACATGTACTGCCTGTGCAGTTATATAGTGATATTACTAGACTTTTCCTTGGCGTAAAGGATTCAAATGCAAAATGTATTCAAAACTTAATCCAAACAACACTTGAAGTGTGGAAATTTAGAAAAAGACGCACAGCTGGTGCCTCTTAAGCACTTATGCGGAATGCTGAGAGACTGAAGTATTAGTTCAGTGGTACAAACACACACATTCCAGAGAAGACTACTGAACCGATCAAGAGATAAACCTTCACTGGGACCACAACAGAGCTCCTTCAAGACTGCAGGATATTGATAGTCTGGCATCATCAATAAGCTGTTAAGCGTATGGTTTGGATTATGGTGACATGTTATTAGAAATAAATGTAACGTTCAATATTTTTGGTAAAAACTGAGATGCTACCTGAAAAAAATGACTTAAATTCAAATTAAAATTGAGTTTTTGGTGTTTTACTGTGCATTTTTCTCATAATGGAGGACATATATGAAGAAAATTATGCTAAAAATTGCATTTCTGAGTATCTATTCATTGAAACCCACTTGAAAAAAAAATGTATTTGTGACAGAAAATACATTAAGTGGACCACAAGCTTCCTGCTTTGAGCTCTCAGCAAAGGGGAGGGGAAACAGTTGTCCCGCCCACAATTCAGAGACAAATTTCGAATGAATTTCTGCCACTCTGCAGAAACTATGTCCTAGAAAACTATATTTTTGAAAAACATATAATAATCATAATTAAAATACTAGTGGGAGTGCATTTAAAATAGCTCAAAGATGATCGGAGTGGGTCTTCAAGAGTATTTCTAACAAACTTCTTCTTGAAATACTCTAACTTCTTTTATCACTTAGATGCACACGTAGCTGTGAGATTAGTTCCTGATGACTTTCCAGGAATCCATCATTGAGATTTTATATAAAACTAGAAGAAAATATCCTGGAGTTTTGTCAGTTTTTCAAAATAGCTTGAACAACCCTGATATCTGTTGTTTCTGCATTGTAATTCCACAGACAGTATGGTTCCTCCTAATAGCTCACATCTAAGATAGAGTGTCTCACCCTTTCAGAAAAGAGGAAACCTTCTTTCATGCCAGAGAATAAAGGGAATGGACTTTAAAAAGTGCATGCTGCGATGCCAAATAATACCCTCTAATATCACCTTTCAGCAGGATTTGAGCTTCAGGCTAGACGCACACCTGCACTCCTTGCACTCAAAATTGGTAGGCTATGTCAGCCTGGCCTTTGGAGAGCTCTTTGAACTAAAGTGAGCTGACATCCCGTCCTCTTGTGAAATGGTTGAGGCTGAGCAGTTTAAAGATTGTTGGGACTTATTTGCTTTTCTGTTTGACAGTTTATTTCAATTCAGGGTCACTTCCATAATTCTTACACATATTTGACAGATGTTTTAATCCAGATTTTCAACTGGTTTGTGATTAAACCAGCTCTCAACTCAGCAACCATCTGATTACAAGTCCAGCTTGCTGCCCCCTGTCCCACAAGCCATGGGGGGATTAAATCAAAACCAAAATAAATAAATAATCGACATTGATTATTCAGTTTTCTGTAGCTCACACAGTTTTCAGCTTTTAAGCCCCAAAAAATAAAAATATCCATCAAAAAATTATAAAAATAAATTGATAATAACAAAATTTTTACAGCCTGGAAGTGGAAAATTTTAAGCTGAACTTCTGTTTATATATATATATTAGGGCTGTCAGTGTTACCCCGATTAATTAAAAAAAAAATTTGTTAACGCAAATTAATTACACTTTGCAAAGCAACGGTCTTTCGCTTCACGTCAGACGATTGCATTTAAAGACTTTCTTTAGAATTCTGCTTACTTTTCTTGAAAAGTGTTTTGTGCAAAAAATTACACTTCAGGGATATATGAGTTAACACTGTTCAAATGTAAAAATCCCAGACAATGAAAATGTTTGTTAAAAGCTTCAATATTGTTATAAAAAATCTCCTAATAAAACATTGTGATTAATCATGATTAATCTCAACCCAAAAGTGTGATTAATCTGATTATTTTTTATATTCAGTTGACAGCGGTAATACATACATTATATATATATATATATAGTTATATATAATTAGCCAAAAAGCTAGCTTGTTGCTTAATTACTAGCTAAACTCCAAAATAGACTAAAATTCCCCAGTAAACTAAATTAGTCAAAATGTTAGCATGTTGCTAAAATAGAAGCTAAACTCTAAATTGGGCTAAAAATCCCAGTAGATAACACATTTGCCAAAAACATTAGTATATTGCTAAATATTAGCTACACTCTAAATTAGCCTAAAAAACCTTACTAAAGGCCAAATTAGCCAAAAAAGTTATTCCATTGCTCAATTAGAAGTTGAACTCAAAAATAGGCTTAAATTCCTCGGTAAACTAAATTAGCCAAAATTTTAGCATGTTGCTAAAATAAAAGCTAAACTCTAAATTAACCGCAAAAGCCCAAGTAAATAACAAATTAGCCAAAACTGTTAGCATGTTGCGAAAAAATTAGGTAAACTTCAAATTTTCTGAAAATTACTTTAAAAGATGAAAACATATAATATAAATATATTTAGAGGCTTGTTGCTAATCTACCTAAAATTTAGAAATTTGAAGATTTTCTCATTCATTTCCTATGGGGCGTGTTTTGCTCGATATTTCAAAAACTATAAAGTTGAATGTTTTAATAGCAAGATTGCTGCATTATAAATAATGCTAATTAAGTAATCCTTACTTTAAAAAATTACTATTTTATTTTTCTTCAACCAGAGAGCCACCATGGAGAGATAAAAGACCTCTGACTTAGGCACACTAGACAACCAACTTCTCTGAAGCAACAAGGGGTGTACCATTTATTTTCATTACCTTTTTTCAAAGAGTTCAATCATTGAAGGTTACAAGTACACATTACACAGCCCTGATGCTGCAGATCTTCACCTTATGACAAATCCAAATTTAATTCCTGACACAAGTAATTCACTCCAGTTCCTGAACATGTCATGGAAGCATTAATCAGCATTTTCATTTGTTAAATTGCTTTGAAAGATTAAGAGAGCTGTCATAGAGGAGCATAATTTTGATAAAAAGTAGGAATAAATATGACTGACGTTCATCAATCATGTGGGGTTTTTTGTGAGCCTCCACATTTTTCTTCCTTTGTTTGACATTTTTCTGCTCGGTGACTGGTGAGGTGGATCATAAAACATGACAAGCACAGGATCCATGCTTATAAAGAGGAAGCAACCACTTTCTTTTTTTCAAATATCCATCTACTTGTGGCAAAGCTCAAAAAACAAACTAACCATAACTCATGCTTAGTCGCTATGTGGGCAGCCAG
>NC_050523.1:10119117-10127006 GCF_002922805.2 Oryzias melastigma | reverse complement strand
GGCAAAGCTCAAAAAACAAACTAGCCATAACTCATGCTTAGTCCCTATGTGGGCAGCCAGCAGTTATTAGCTTCAGCAAGATAAGTGGTTTCATTTTGACCACCGCAGCAGCGCTGCTGCCCGCATTGCCACTCCTCGTTCTCGTTGATTCCTCTGGCAAAGCTGGCCGTAGATCTAAAAAAGCTGCAGTGCAGATTGAGAGGAGCACGTGGATGTTGTCAGACAAAACAAATGTGGGTGCTGTAGTGGAACGATGGCTGAATAAATGCTTATGGGGATACTGCGGGTTTACAGCTACAACAATCCTTTTATTCATAAGTTTGGATCAGAAGTACGGTGCATCCTTGATAAGTTACACGAGTTTTGCAAAAAAACAAAACAAAACAAAGGATTCCCAATTAAGTCCAGGTAGACCCGTTGCAAATAAAAAAAACTGTTCGTAACTATGGATCTTGATTTTTGCATAACTTTGGATTTGTGTTTAATTCTTGATTTATTCCTAACTTTGGATTGGTGTGTTTTTCTTTTCTTTTTTTTTATTAACTCAATTTTTATTGTGTTTTCCAAGTATCCACATTTGTCACACAAGTGCTACTTGTGTGGTGTGTTATTCTTGATTGTGGATATCTTTGGATTTGTTCATAATTTGGATTTGCATGTAATTCTTGATTTGTGCATAACTTTGGATTGGCGCGTAATTCTTGTAGGTATCTTTGTATTTGTGCATAACTTTGGATTTTTGCATTATTCTTAATTGTTTGTTATGGAGATAAAATAGACTCACTCCAATTTGACTTTGTAACTTTGGATTTTTGCGTGTCTAATTCTTGATTTGTAACTCGTACAATAAATTCATTGCATAAATACAAAAATGATAATCGGGAGCAGACAACCCCAGATCCTCCATACCCAGGAGCGGGATGTTGTCCTGATCAACTCTGTCAGCTCTCTGGGTGTCGAGGGGGACATCGCGCTACCTGTTTGTGGAAGAGTTCTGTGGCAAAGGCGCAGCAGGGAAAGTGCAGCTCCAAAGCAGCAATGAGAATAGAGAAACTTTAGTATTGAGTATTTAGACTTTTTATATTAATTATCAGAGCATATCTGTTTAAAAAAGTTGGAAAATTTCAAGTTATCATCAGATATTATTCACAGTCCAAGTTTAAAGATAAGAAAACGGACCCAGCATTCTAGCAGCATTTAAATGCATCACTTTCACACAAATCTTGTGAAATCATCAGATTTGTGCGTAAATGTGGCTTTGTGTGTGCATAACAAGGAATTCGTGCATCATTTTTAAAGATTTGTGTGTGTAGTTAGTTTAAAACTGTTGTAATTTTAAGTTGTGCGTGTGTAAATTCAATTTTTTTATCAATGTTTTTTATACTTGTGCGCAAAATATATTGTATGAGTTACAAATCAAGAATTGCGCATGAGTCTATTTTCTCTCCGTATTTTAGAGTAACTGAGTAACATATAAGCATGTTTTTAGACTGATGCGCAGAGAAAACCGTGCATGGAGGGATGCTGCAAACTCCTCACAGAAAAGACCCAGTCAGAGTTCGAACCAGAGCCTTCTCGCTGTGAGGCAACCACAACCTTGACCTGTTTTAATAAAGAACAAATGACACCCTCTCTATGTTTTTTAGGGGTTTTGACTATTGAAACAGTGGTATTATTGTTCTATTTGCAGAGCTGCGAGCTTCTCATTCAGCATTCTTGGCTCATCATCCATCATTTGCTGCCTCCCAAGGTAAAATAGCAAAACCCTTGGACTTCAGACAGCAAAAGCAGGTTCAGCAAATCCACAGCTGACCTGGTTCAGGACGTGTCAGCTAAACTGAAATCATAAGAGCTTTTCGCAAATTTATGCTGCTTTCTTGGAACTATTTCTAAATATCAAATTATCGCGTTAAGTTCTTATTTCTCATAAGTGCTGGTTTCTCTCTCCGTGGTTTGCCGTTGCCACATCTCCATCAACAGCTCCTGAAAAGCGCATTCAGCTCCAGCATTCTTTTTACTACCATTTTTCTTCTGCCTGCTTCCTATCCCATCTGTTGCTGCAGATTTTCTGCATGAGAACATCTCCACCAGGATGGATTTACAGGCCGGCTGGGAGCGATGAATTCAGCAGCCTGTTCTGTTATCGGCCTCAAGCAGCCAAGCAAAGTGAAATTTGATCCAAGCATGAGAATGCTCTGTTGAGAAAGCATGATTTTTCATCCTCTGGCGAGATCTCCATGCTGCATTTCTGAGGCAACCAAGCAGTGTGACATTTAAAACTACATGAATCGTTGGGAGGCTTGTGGTTATTTTCATTGATGTTATTTCAGAGGCGTCAGGTCATAATTTAGATAGAGCTGTACTCCAGACGACAAATCTGAGGAGCACTTCTAAACATTTACCATCTGTCAGTTAAGACTGGAGGTTGTTTAATACAATTTGACATGTAAATATAATCAAAGATTAGGACAAAAAATGAACATTTATGATTTGAAGTTTGTAATTCTTTATTGTAAAAACAAAAAGTGTTAATAAGCTTTTCAATATGTCTCAGTGATGCACTAACTTCCAAAATTTTCACCAAAATTTCTAACCGTTTGGAAACAGTTATGGTAATATATTATAAAATTAAAGATTAGCCAAGGTAAATTCAAATAAAAAATAACTTTATTTATCTTTGAGGAACAATTCCTTTCAAAGTCAGACAGTATCTTATGATTAACATGGGAAAATAAGTATTGCTGCTAAAATCCTAAAATATCAAGTCAATTTGATTAACACTGCAGTGCATATATATGCTGATTTATTTTTAAAATATCTTTTTAAAACCAACCTTTTTGGAAATAGAGAGCAAAAGTGGGAATTATATTAATAAAATCCCAATTTCCTAATATATCAACAAACAAAAAACAGTTTTCTTTAATAAAATAAATAAAAAAGAAAGACTAATTTATAATTTTTAATCAATATATTTAAAACAGCTCTAATGGAGAAGAATTTCTTAGTTAAAATGTAATATACTGCAACTTTTTTGTAAAATTTAAGCTAAATATCAGATTTATTTCTGTAAAAAAGCAAAAATAACAGACCTGGGTTGGAGTTAAGATCCATGGGGAGGGCAGAAAGCTGTGCCCCCTTGTCAGCTGAAGGTTGGGGAAGCATGAGGCACGCTCTCGCTGCTGACTGCCGGCTCCGGAGTGCCACCTCTTCATCTGTTCTAGTTCTGTACCACCACTACTGTAGCTTTATCTCCATTTCTTCCTGCTAAATCCCCTCTCTGCCGCGCTCCACTCTCTCCTCCTCTCGTGTCTTTCTTTCCTCCCCACAACATATAAATCTGGCTCACAACTTCATTTAGCTGAGTCAAAGTCGGGTCACAATGATGCATCAATCAGAGGAGGCTAAAAGCGAGGTCAGGCTGGGGCTAGTCCGTCTGCCTGCTGCAAAGCTTTTCCTCTAAACTCTTGTCAGAGAAGCTGAAAGAGCATATTTCAGGGGAAAAAAAGTGCAAGATGGGGTGCTGCGAGCAAAAGTCAGAGGCAAAAGGGTTTGTCTGCTCTTTTCTGAAGGAAGGCAAGAGGGTGGGAGCTAGAGGAGGGAGGTGGGGGCGTCGTAAATCAAGCAGCCCTCCCCAAAGTGAGGACCTGTAAATCTGGTGAACGAAGAGTGGGCACTCAGCCAAATAACTCATCCACAGTGCTCTATAAATACGGCCGTGTAGGGTCGACAAGGCTGTTGCTACTGAAGGCCAAGAAACCCTGAGACACAAGGGCTTCTCCTTCTGGGTCGAAGGCTCTTAATCACCTCCTTATCTTCATCTCATTGCTGACGTACATCACAGGGATCCATAAAACTACAGCCTCTTTGAGGCAGCAGGTGGTGGAACCACCAGATAGGAAGAACTCATTAAAGAGGACCAAATAGAAAAAATATACTCAAAGATTCTGAGAATATGCAGAATTTCAAGTACTTCAAGCACGTTTGAAGAATAATCAGGGAGGGACTCGACCAGTCAGACACATAGGGCTGAGAGCATGTAAAATGTTGGTCCCTTCATGTTATAAAAGTCTCTAAACTTCCAGTCTGACTTGGCCTGCTCTCAAGCCCCTCCCACCCCTCCAAGGACTGCAGTCTCACACACACAGAAATAATGATGCGTGGACATAAAACAGGGGGAGGAAGGAGACCTCGGACACTCTCGGTGAAGCATAAATGAGGAGAAGATATTTTAAACATCCACCGCATACGAATGGTATGCGGCTTATTGTTTAGATAGGCTGGACAGTCTCCTGCTTTTCGTCCTGTCTCTTTTTAAAACAACAATTAAACATTTCCGACCCACCACAGCTCGGAGTGACTGATTTAGATGGGAAATTACAAGGTCGTGATTTGTTTCACCTCATTAACAGCACACATTCCCATGCTTTTTCACTTAATAATTCATTTTCAGATCATGGGAAAAGGATGGCTCCATCAGTGCAGGATTGAGAGCAATGAAAGAAAATGTATTTCCATCAAATTCTCCTATATGTTCCCCTTTTGCTGCCTCAGCAGCCTTTATTTACTCAGCAATCAAACAGAAACATCCTCTAGAACTGTTTAGGTTCCAAAAAACACTGAGAAATGCAAGAAAAGTGTCTTATTTTGGTAAAGATGAGACATTTTCTAAAAATGACATCATGGTGAAAAATCTAATCTAACCTAATCTAATATATTTTTAACATATATATTTTATACATTTTGATCAAAAACCCTTTGACTTCTGGACACGTCACATGTCCAATTTCAGACTAGAATTAATTGTTTTTGTAACCAAAATGTAAACTTCCTAATAAAATAAAATGTAAAGAAATCCTGCTTTGCTGTTTTAACGTAAAGAAATACTTGAATGAATAATAAAAACATGAAATTTAAACTAAAATTATTTTTAACCATTTAAAGCCTTAATTCAAAGCTTATTTGTATCATAGATATAAGTAGTCCAAGTCCTTTTTTCTGTACTAACCCAGGGAATGATGTGACATCATCATGACACATCAAATATCTGTTTTTCTATGCATTAGTTATTAATATTTACATTAAAAAGTTATGGTTTTAAAGTTTTAAAATTGGCATTCTGCTAACTTTCTGGACAATTTGGGGATTTAATAAGATTTTTTTAGGCTATTTTGGAGTTAAACTAATATTTCAGCTACATGCTAGCTACTTTGGCTAATTTAGACTTTTTTCCTATTTTTTAGGCTAATTTGGCATTAGCTCATATTTTAGGTGGCTATCAGCTTCAGAGTTTTTAGATATTAGCTTCAGTAATTTTAGCTATCAGCTTCAATGTTTTTAGCTATTAGCTTCAGTAATTTTAGCTATCAGCTACAATGTTTTTAGCTATTAGCTTCAGTAATTTTAGCTATCAGCTTCAATGTTTTTGGCTATTAGCTTCAGTAATTTTAGCTATCAGCTTCAATGTTTTCAGCTATCAATATCAGCATCTTCAACGGCCAAGAATTCCCACTAGCATTATTGCAGGTAATGCTATGTATCTGGTTCATAATTATGTTAAAAAGTTACGGTTTTAAAGTTTTAAAAATTTAGTTTTGGAGTGTTCGATATGCTTATCCTGTTTGGCTCGCGACCTAAGGCGTGTTTTGGATTTTGGCCCCCTGTTTGACACCCCTGTCTTTTAGGTAAAGGAACATTTTACAGAAAGTTTTAAAACAATTTTGAAGATAATGTTCCTAAACTGTCACATAGACTCCACCTACTGATAATATCTACTCTAAAATACAGCATCAATGTGTTGGATTAGCTCTGCTTTAACACAATGAGAGGAAACTGTTGTGAGTTTACGACAGGAAACGACTAAACCCAGCAGGTGTCATTCCACAATCTCAAGCTGAGGCACTAGTTTGTCAACTGGAGTTGGGAAGTTGCAACTTCTAAAAGTAAAAGTTCCTCCAAAATCCTCAAATCCAGAGAAAAAATAGGGATTTTTTTCAACTTTTAGGGAAACAAAAGTAAAAAAATGCACAGTTTTTAAAAGGAGAATTAATTTAATAATGCATCTTTCTAAAATAAATTGAATGAACGTGCTATAAATTCCAAAAGGAGAAGCTGCTTGCCTTTTACAAACTGCAGATTGCACCTCCTGAAATAAACACTCTGCAGGCTCTGGTTTAATGAGGAGTCTGTGCAAAATCTCCACATGGGAGGCTGCAGGCTTCCTCATCAGACACACCAAAACTTCCTCTAACATACCTGATCATTTGAAGCATGCAAACTATTTTCCCAGTCCATGCTGACTAACAGCTTGCAGCTGCCTCTGAAAGCCAAGACTTCCTGTGAGAAGAAACCCACTTTTACAAATAAATCAGGATTAAAAAGAGCCTTTCTGTCCAACTTTAGACCTAAAAAGGTTATAGGAGCTTTCATAACCGACAGAAGCGCGTTTCTTTGAAGTCCAGAGAGTCAGATGGCATCTTTTTTACTCACTGTCTTGTCGAGAATTTTCAGGAGAATTAAGTTGTTTGAACAGTTCATTCACACCTCAGAATATTCTGCCTCCCTCATCCGCCAGCAGCATTTCGTAATTCATCCGCACAGCCTGCCTTTGAAGGGTGGCACGCTCATTAAAGCAGCTGAGAAGTGCTTATATATATATATATAAAAAAAAAAAAAAGGAAATCACAGGACCAAAGAAGGAACACTTGCTAACTCATTCACAATTATGATCGCCTGGAAAAAAAAAAAAAAAAAGGGTTAAAATCCTCATATATCCGTTTTTATTGAGAAGTGAACTTGCAGGGGGAGGCTTCTTTAAAATTTCACAAGGATTTCTACCATCAACCTGATTAATTTTGTGAGGAACCTTTTCTCAAGTCCTCTCCAGCGTCCTTTTCCGCCCCATGCTTCTGCCTTGGTAACTAGGTGGAAACAGCCTGACTGGCCTGCAAATAACTCAGGGTAAGGGGAACCAAACTGACTGAGAGCCTCCTATTTTAAACTGACAGCCCCCTTCTTCACTGGCGGCGAGAGTTTGAGCTACAAGGCCCGAGTGTCTTTCAATCCTTAATTAGTCACTTCCATAAAAAGGTCATTTGGCATTAAAGTCTGCAGCTGTGTTTTGTGGTAACATCTGGATTTTATTCAAGTTTGTTTAAAAAAATGACTTTATTCATGGTTTTTGCCATAATATATTGTTTTTTATTTTATTTTAAGTAAGCTAAAACAGAAAACTAACATACAGAACCAGTTTTGTTAAGCTGATAAATCCAAATTATTGTAAAAAATTGTTCAATTACATTAAGTTTTTGTCTTTGCAATGGTTGAACTTAAAAAAAGTTCAGTCTCTCATCTAACAGAACCCGAATTCCATACAAAAAGTACAATTTTCTAAGCTAATTAACTTCTTAAAATTTGTTTTGTGTTATTTATAGTTATTTTATTTTAAGATTTTTTTTAAAATCAAAGTTTATTTGGAAGAATATTCCAAATTCTATTATCATCTTTTCTCTGAAACTTCCTAAAATTATGTAACTACAGATGAAATGATTAAAGTAAGATTTATTTATTGCTGATAAAATGCTACTTTTATGGATTGAATCTCTTTAAGGATCAAGAGAGTTATTCATCGGGATATGAACAGTAGCGGACTTAGCAGTTTGGGGGCCCCGGGCGAACAACAGCATGCTACAGTGGTTGAATTTATTATTTTTGTTCGTTCTTACCTAGGGTAAAACATCAAATAACTTCCTTACTGGTCCACTTTAATACAGCACCAATGTCAGGAATCCAAGTTTTTTGATAAACGGTTTAAAACTGAATTCACAAATCCATCCATACATCCATCTTCTTGTCCGCTACTTCCCTTTCGGGGTCGCGGGGGTGCCAGAGCC
>NC_050523.1:10074280-10119099 GCF_002922805.2 Oryzias melastigma | reverse complement strand
AAAACATTAAATTTATTGAGAGTGCTAATTTATTAATCACTGACTTCCTTGTTGGAACAAATGACAGTCTTCTGTCTTTTCTTTAATATGTCAAGTTTCTTGAACAAAAGTGAAAATTGTTCTTGTATTTTTTACTTCTCACAAATGTAGTTGGGGTAAATTTTTGCCAGCAAAGTCAGAAAAAAAAAACAGCCAAATGGACTGTAAGTCACCCAACCTGGCAACGCTGCCTCTGTTCCTAACCTGGAATATACCATATCCACAGAGGGACGGGGGAGGACGAAAGACTTTCACATGATAAGTCACATGATTTTAGTGATTTGAGGTGTTTCTTTTAAAGCAGAGAGTTAAATAATGATGGGGAATAAAATTTGTTTCAGACACTTTTATTAAGTGTTCAGCTTGGGGCCCCCATATTGTTACGGGCGATTGCCTATCTTTGCCTAATTGTAAGTTCACATCTCTGTATAAAATATAAAGAAAGCCAAAAAAAATGTTTTTCTATATTTGTTAAACATTTTAAAACAAAGAATCTTTGCTGATTAAAACAAAAATAATAATACAGAAGCAGTGTGAGATATAAAAAAAAATTCTATTGAAGCAACATTGGGAAAGACTAGTAAACATCAGAGAAATCTTTTTTTTTTGCCACCAGTTCAATGTTTTCTAGGGTTTGGTAGCTTATCCTCTCCATTTATAGACTTTTAATTATTTGGTTCCACAAAGTCAAGTTCTCAATCCTATAATTTTCTCCATGAAGCTGTAGATAACACATCAGGTGACTGAAATAGCTCATCTCCCCCCAGACTGAATATTGTTATAATACATAGCATGGAGGCCACAGCAGAGCTGTGGAGGAATTTCAACTGATTCGTTCTGCAACCGCTCTTGGATAAAAAAATGATAATCACTAAAATGCGACACAGTATAAGCTGCAGCAG
This sequence comes from Oryzias melastigma, assembly GCF_002922805.2. Lineage (NCBI taxonomy): Eukaryota > Metazoa > Chordata > Actinopteri > Beloniformes > Adrianichthyidae > Oryzias > Oryzias melastigma. The sequence continues at coordinate 10,118,158 of NC_050523.1, read as the reverse complement.
TGGTTGCAGGACTCCTTGCACGCTGCAACATACGTACAGCAAAAACGACCCATGACTAATGTTACATGGAAGCCTATTTGAAGACTGTCTCCATAAATCCCGTCGGTTACACACCACCTGCAGCAGATTCCTGCATTTTCTTTTACTTAACCTCAAATACTTAATATTCTCAGTCTGTCACATTTCCTGCACAAGTGAATAATTGTTTTTGTGTGGTTATCAGCTACTGCTCTACCTCATTCTTCTGTCCATTATCAACACTAGATCCTTTCAGTCTACCTTCTGGCTTACCCACACTAATAATTACCTTCACCATAATGAACAGTGCCCTCATCTGCGGTTACAAAATTGCACATCTATCAACAGCCTTTAATATATAACTGTAATAATATAACTTTTAGTCAATACTGATTCATATTCTTGGAGGAGAGGACTGACGTGACAGTTAAGGTACCTTATCCTCCAACAAAGACGTATTATTATTATTATTATTATTTTTTTTTCAGTCAGCAAAGGTCAGATTTTCATGTAGTTTTAATTTCAATCTTTTGCTAGAGTATAAAACATGTACCTTAGTATAAAATGAATCAGTGCAACCTTTCATTCATAAATTGGCAAGACTTCACACGTGGTTTCTGAAATTACTTAGGTTTAAATTGTGTTTTTCGAGGGGAAAGTAGAAAAGAGAAATTGACAGTCTATGAATATTAATGGTTTTAAGTTAAAACTAAAATGACGGAGTCCCATTAGAGTTTTAAATTAGGATGTTTTTTGTTTACATCCACAGGGTAACAGATTTCAGTGTAACAAACTGCATATTTTTTTCTTGATTTGCATTCAAAAGCAACAGTAAAAATATATCTATCGAAAAAGAATTCTAAGAAATTTGAAAAAGGCAAATAAAGTTTTGGTTAGAAAATTAAATAAAGATTATATTCATAGAGTTAGTCCTTTTTAGCTGCTGAAAGGTTCACAGAAACTTTGCGATCTTAACTGAACTGTTATCTATTTAAAATGATTTTGATACATTTGGCCAGTTTTCCCCATATTTTACACACACACATATATATATATATGCACATTTTTATATATGTAATTAAAATGTTAATTATTAAAAAATGTATTAAGCTTATTTGTTAATTTAAATGATATTTTTAAAAAAAATATTTCAATCTTGGTTTATTTTTTTAATATTTTAAAACATTTTATTTATATATTTTTATGTAATATAATTTTTAAATTATTTTAAATACTTTTTCAATATATTTTATTAATATTTTTAAAAATATTGACTATATTTTATAATATTTTCATAGTTTTTTAACAAATGTTTATTTGTTTAAATCAATGTTTAAACATTTTTATTTCTTAAAAAAATTGTATTTATTTTAAAAATATATTTTTTAATGATTTATTTTATTTTTAAAGTTCAAGTTCTTCAAAGTTTTAATATATTTGTTTGTTTTTTTAATATATATTTTATATTTTTCCATAGATTTGTGATCTAGCCACATACCAGACTTAATGCTATTGCTTATAGAAGCCACAAGAGGGCAGCAGAGGTTTTCTTAAGAAAAGGCTCCATTAGAACTTCAACAAAACAGTAGTTTATAATAAGTTAGATTCGGTGCTTCCCATAATAATACTTTCTAGGCTTTAGTAAGACACAATCTAAGATTTTTTTTTAAATAAAACTTTAGCTGTCCCTAATATTTTCTTTTTTTTTAGATTTACAGACACTTGAGTTAAACTCAAGAATATAAGGCATCAGGTTTCACTTGTGACTGTGGATGGTGACCCCCCCAAAGAAAATCCCATAATAATTAAAGTCTGGCTAAGAACTTACATACAAGATAAACTCAAATCTAAAGACTTGAAGGTGAAATTCACACTGTAGCCAAAGTCATTTTTATTGGAGCTTTGGTAAAGACTCCGACAAAACAGCAGGGAGTGTTTCCTCTGCTCGTCCTTGCTGAACAAAAATGAGATAATTAATCACAGTTGGATGGTGGAGCGTGACATTTAGGAACAGGTACACCTTACATAAACAATTAGGGGTAGAATAATAATCTTTGCCATTTACCCTGAATTCATAATTTGCTGTTTGAAGACTCTGCAGCCTCACTCTGCTGTTCACAGCTCAGCCCCATGCAGCATTCTTTGGAGGATTAAGTAGCAGATAAAAACTGCACAGTGAGCCTTAGAGGCAGGATGTTCTGATATGTATTCCAGATATATGCACAAAGCAATATCACATTTTTATTCTGACAGTAATTCATGTCTACGAGAGGCTTTTTACGTCATTTTTTCAGTTAGTTCTGGTTTCCAGAAAGGCTGGAAAAGTCCTAAATCTATCAGAGCATAAATTGCACACCTTAAATTACATAATCTTGATGTTAGATGCCAAAAACAGCCCTCAAAGGTATATATTCTGTGCATGCTCTGACATGCTGGAGTAATGGAAAACAATGTCACTGGAAAACAACTGAAGTTTGGGTTACTGAAACAAAAGCTCCTCTGTTTCTGCTCACTTTTTCACGCCGAACGGTTGAAAATAACACAAACAGCCGTGATTCTAGTCTAAATGTTGTGGTGAGTTTGGCCCCTCACACATCATATCCTCCAGATGTGAGGAGGAGCAGAGTGGTGAATCCACCATGGATTGTTAACTTTCTTTTACTTCTTTATTCTTTAAATCAGATTTTTTTTTTTACTTGCTTAAAAACCTCCATCACCATCCCTACAAGACAACAGATATCTCTGTTCACTCTCACTGCCACACCATGCCTGCCAGAGAATGGTGTTTTCTGACTGCAGAGCCAGATTTAGAGCAGTGGAATAAATGCGTTGTGCTTTTCTTGCTTCTCTTAGACTCCTTTATAGGCTCCCTCATAACCCAGTTGTTGTTTTCCAACAGTAAGTGGGAGCACACAGACTGATGCAGAGTGGGGGAGACATGCGAGACTGCAGAGGCTGTCTGAGCTTTCTCATTCAGGTGTGTGTGCTTGTGCATGTGTGTGTGTGCAGCATTTAATCAAAACTTCGACAGCTTGAAGAAGACATAAATTTGGACAGCGCTGGGGTGATGTAAGGGGCTGTTTGAATATTAAAAACTGCAATCCTGAAGTCATAAATGTAAAAAGGTGTCCACACTTTACTTTTATGCAGATTCTGTTATATATTTTAAGCAGTACCAATAGGGATTTGTTGCACTTTCCACATGAAATGTTCTATTTAGAGTCAAAAAGCCCAAATCTGCACAAAATACAAGAATGTGTGGCAGAAAAAAAAATAATTCAGTAACTAGTTTAGACTAAAATTTGTGTTTTCGGATGATATATTGAAAGCCAAAGCCTTCTTCAGCAATCATCTATGATTTGGTTTCCACTCAGTGGTGCAAATGGCGTCTTGAGCGGCGATATCCATGATTTTTAGGCAGATTAGGTCAGTTTTCCAGAAGTCCAAATGGGAATTTATGCTTTTGCACTTTTTCCTCTTTCTGATGAAGGGATCAGAATGTGGAGATGGGTTTGGTTAGGTCACACTAAAAATAAAGTAAAAATAAGTTAAAAATAATTCTATATCAACACAAAAAGGAAAAAAAAGCAAAACTTTTTGATTAAAAAAAATTGTTTTAAATTTTTTGCTACTGTAATGTATCAGAGTAGATTATGTGGTCAATAATTTACTTAACCTATCACTTAAACTGAAACATATAATCAATATATTAAAATTATATTAAAAAACAACTTTCTTTCCAGTAACAGATTAAGCATGTGTCATGAAAAGAGACATTAGCTTTGTGTTTCTCGTGGGTCACCATCAGTTGAAACCACTGGAGAGCTACCTTCTGTTTAAAACTATGCTCCTCTGAAATGCCAAAAACAGCAAAGGACACGGCGGACAGGCTCTCAAGCAAACATCAGACACTCAAACAGTGTTTCTGTCACCTCCTGCAGCTGCATAAATCCATTATGTAACCCTTGTCTTAACCTATCCTTAACTGACCTGCATGAATGATTGATGAATGATTGTCTTCATGTGGTCAACACAAACTGCTCAAAAATCCTAAAAGAACGCGTAGTAAAACTCAACTGTTCTTGTTGATTTAGTTGAGTTTTGCATCAACTTTTCAAAACTTGTTGGCCTTAAACATCAAATTTTGTGTGTTTAGTTTTACTTGATGAGTAGCAGAAATTCTGCTTTGACTGTAATGTTATTTAAAAGGTAGAATCAGCTTCCTGTGGCAGTTCTGGGAAGAAAAAGGGCAATTCCAACTCCTTTTAGAGGGCCGAGTTGATAAAAATCGATTAATCAATATTAATTGATCTAAGCTTAATAGACCAATAATAGATCCATAAAAGTAGAGATCGATCTAACGCATAAAGCTAAAGCCTTAAAGTATAAGGACGGCTAATGCTAATGCTTGGTTGACCTAAACACACATTACTGACTAAATTCACATCTTTATAAACTCACAGGGATGAGATTCACAAACTCTTTTAAGGAAATATTTGCTTAAACTAACCGTTTGTGGTCAAAAGTAGTTTTTTTTCTCACACTTTCTTCTACTTCTGGAATAGGGTGTAACGCTGTAGCGTGACCGCCACCTAGTGGTCAAAAAAATAAATTAAAAAAATCAGAATCAAATCCATCCAGGCTTTGGTGAAGTTAATCAAACTGATTCTGGAAATTAATGGCAGTACATCCTGCTCTACTGAGTACTTGCAATCATCTCACCTCAGTTTAGAGACTCTAAAATATGCAAGTCATAAAAGGGTAAAATACCTGCATCAATAAATTGAGTCCAGGAAGATGATCAGAGCTCTTAAAATGACTGATACACATTATTTTATGGAAAAAAGACAACAATAAAAAATCTCTATCCAAAATAAGTCTGAGTATTATGGCAAAAAAAAGGTTCCCCTGTGCCAAAACTAAAGAAAACCTATTATATTTTAGGTAAAAAAAGAACAAAAGCAAATAAAATATGAAGAAAACTCAAAGTTCTATTTTACACAGACACTGCATCATCTTTAAAACCTTCTCAGATAGTCGGCTATCTTCTAAATTATCTCAACATCCAGCCACAGCATTTAAAATCAAGTTTATTTGTTCTGTTTTAGATTTGCTCCTTTGGATAATATTCACACAAAGCAATTTTCACTTTGTTGTTGGAAGACGCTCCACTGGCTTATACAGAGAAGTACAGGGGCAGAAAAACAAGCCCCAATCATGAATCCTCTGCCACCATGTTAAACTGATGGTTTAGGGAGATTTTCCTGCAATAAGTTCACGTTTAAACTGCTAAATCACAAGCTTACCTCACAACTTTTTACCATTTTCTCTTGGTAACCCTCAGAAAAGTGTTCATTTTTTTAGAGTTCTGCTGTCACAAACACGAATATGTTAAGGGAGAACTTTAGAAGTCGGACAGTTTTGCTTTTATGTTAAATATTTTCATCTTTTACTTTAAAAAAGACAATTTCCAAATGTTGTATTAAATGTTTAAACCCAGACTGATGTTCAGCAAAAATGTTTTTTTTTTCCTACAATCAAAACAACAGTTTTTGGCTTCATTTTTGGAAAGCAACAGCAACAAAAAGGGTAAATGTTGTCACTTTCTGGTAGCTGGTTTTGCCTGACTATATTTTTTAAAAAACAACAACAACAACAAAAAAAGTATTCTGTCTGGTTTGAAATCCTCCATCTGACATCACGTCTTCAAAGCAAAAAGATAAAAAGCTGATGAAAGCAAATTGTTAGCTGTCATTAGTTAAACACTTATTTTCTCAATGGTTTTGTCAACCATTTTTATTTGATCCATCTGCTTCTCTGTGTTCCATCGCTCTGCACTCAATAAGTGTTTTAGTCTTACCTGGAATGACCTCAAATATAAATTTGCCCCCTTCATCCCCGCTGGTCGGATGCTCTGCGACTTTGTTTCCAGGTAAAAAAATGGCTCCCTGTGGAGGACAGAAAAAAAACAACAAAGAAGACAGCTCAGTTTTGTCATTTTGAAGCAATTATTTAATGGCTGACACAGTGTTGGATGTTGGAAAAACTTCCCGGCTCGAGATCCAACATTTGATTTATACATGACATATGTGGGAAGCATAAAGCGACTCTGCAGACGGTGCAACTTTTCCAGCTGTTAGTGTAACATCAAAACCCTTCATCTCAGTGTGCTTTTATTTTTCATAGAGATTTTTTTTTTTTTACAGATTCTGAAGGTTTTCAGGTTGTAATGAGGTGTGCAGGTCCTCCTTGAAACGGTTCTGGATGATGGACTTGAGTGGTTACTGATGTGGCAACATCACAAAAACACATCTCTGCTCACACTCACCATCTGCTTCAAATAGGAGCGGAGTCAAACAATCTGCAGAGCAGAAAAAGCTGATAATGTTCAACACGGAGGAGGGAGTTTGTTCTTAAACGAATTGATCAAACGTAGATTTATGAATTTGTATTTTTGTTTTCTTCTAAAAACTGAAATCTTAACAATCAGCAGGCAAACTTCAGACGACTTTCACCTTCAGTGCAGCATCTGACAGCCATTACACTGACCTCTATGTGGGTCAGACTAATGCAGACAAGCTGTGCGCGGGTGACAGCGTCAGTACCAAAGAACCCGTGCACATTAACGGGATGTAAAGAGGGAGTCTCTTTCCTCCTTAATGAACCATAACTGTGACAACCAGGAAGTGAAACCCCACCTGAGGCTCCAGATCAAGGGCTGTAAAGACATAACGATGAGACAGGCAGGAGTGGAGGAGCGATGAGGGAAGGGGCTCATTTGATGTGGCTGTCAGCCGGAGAATCTGCTTTGCTTCAACATCTCCAGATTAAAACCGACCATAAAGAGCTTGTTTTTCATTGAGTGCAGATATTTTCATCCTCACATTGTGTCAGTTCTAGGGGAAGCAGGGTAGGAATTAAATGTAGTTTGTCTTTTCAAGACAGTTTTGATGGTGGAAAAGAAAAGATGACAATGATCCACATTTTTTTTGTACTTTTCAGATTGTTGTTATGTAGAGGAAATACAAACATCCTATTTTAGGAATGTGACAGGAAGAGGTTCAACCTTAAAGCAGGAGATCTGTCCATCAGGGGGGCTTTTTTTTAAAGGCTGTACCCAGCAGTGACTTCCACATCTAATTGGACCATTTCTTTTATTTGGCATGGACACTGGAATACTGTCAGTGAAACTGTGTGTTTAATGGCGGATGTTTCTTTTAGGTGAACGCATGGCCTCTGGGCAAAAAGCAAAAAAAAAAATGCACCAGATGTGACGTTTGTGTGGGTAACAAAAGAACCTAAAAAAAGTTTCTTTGTGCAATCAAAGATTTTTATCAGTAAAAAATAAAGGACTTTTTCTGTCATGCTGTTCTCAAGAGGAAGACAAACTGAGGTTAGCTTCCTATCCTCAAGACCTCGCAATAAAAAAACTTTTTTGGGTGTTTTAACATGCTCTTGTTGCATTTTTCTCATAATGGAGGACATATTTAAAGAAAATTAATTCTAAAATAGTATTTCTGAGTATTTACAAATACTAAATACTAAAAGCTTTTAGGTGTGATGTAGAAGTTACAGCTAGCAACAAGCTTCCTGCTCATTTTCCTGCTTCCTACAGTTGGATTGCGCCAATATTGCTCTCCATTTTTGCTCTAATGTTAGATTGGGGTTGTGAGGGGCAGGAAGCTAGCGGGAGAGAGTGTAAACAGATGGATGATGGGAAGTGAGGGAGCAAAGGCTTACTATTCACCAATGGTTCCACCCACAACTCAGAGAATAAACTACTGCAGATCTGCAGAAATTATGTCCTAGAAAAAAACAGGTTTTTAAATTTTGGCAAAAAATGGAAAAGTCTAAATTAAAAGAACGCTGGGAATGCATTGACAATAGATGAAAAGATAATCAAAGTAGGACTGTTCTTTACAATGACACCAACCTCTCCGTTAGCATTTTTACATATACAATTTAACTTAAAACAAGACTTATTATAAATATTTGTAACCCCTTTGGAACTTTGAGTGGATGTTCACCTGTTTTTTTTTATCAATTTTCGCATTGTTCTCACCTTGTCTTTGTGGATTTATATATTTCTCTTTTGTCTCTACGTGTTTGATATTTTAATATAAAACATAAAAATGGTTTAATTTCCATTATTGTGATTTTTGCTGTAAAAATAGGCAAAATCTTGTACTCAAACTTTTTTTTTATAAGGATCAGGTTTATTGTGGAAATATTCCGTTATATTATTAAAATCATATGGGGGAAAAAACAAAGTGGGGTTGTACAATAGAGAGGGATAGCAGGCATTGCCACAAAAATAATTTTAATGATAAGTGAATAGGTGTAAAGTAGGGGGAAAAAGCTCAAAAAGTCTCTGGATTAGCAAAGGTTAAAGTGGATTGAACTAAATATTACTTGAAGAGCGTTTTTAAATCTCTCTGGGCAGGCGTTGCAGATTTGCAACAGCTAAATGCTAGCATAATGCTAGTTATTTGTGGTTTTTTTTTTAGCTTTGTTACATTGTTTTAAAATGTTCTGTAGAAATAAAGTTAGCGCTCGTATCATATTCAAGTCTTTAGTGTCCCGCAACATCTCAGAACTCATCGCATGTGAAGATCCCTCTAAAAAAAGTCTGAATTGTATATTATTACCGCATACGATCCTTGTCCCAAAATATCACTTTTGTTTCTGTTACTAAAACTTACTTTGTCCCTAAAGAGGGTTAAGAACTGTTTTATACATCTTCCAACTATTCCTTGTTGGACAATTTTCATAGAATTTTCTTAGAAAATCACTCCAGCATAAAAAGCCTCATAGCTTATGATTTATCTACGCATAGATGCCTCTACAACTGGATTTATCACTGACTTAGAGTGGAGTGGATTTGTGACTGGGTTGGGATGAACAGAAAACTGCAGCACTCCTATACCTTAAAATAAAAAAAACCTTTATAGCGAAAAAGACATTTTCAGGAGAAATAATTTAAAAAGCTGTATCCTGTGAAAAGATGCCAGAGGACAATAAAAAACTATGTTTTTATCCTAGACAACAAAACACTGAAACTATAAAATGTTTATTAGCCCCTAAAAGTGGAAGAAGAGGGAAATGTTTGTAACTTTTTCTCACCCTACATGGGTTGGGGAGTAAATCAAATAGTGGAAACAGACTAAAACGGCGATGTCTTTGCTCTTTGGCTGTAAAGGCCACCCATGTGTTTCATGCAAAAATATTATAAGAGCGTCGGTTTAACGTTTAACTCTCGGTTTCTTCTTTGCAAACATTCAAAAGGGGAACACAGCTGCAGTAGTGATTTGACAAGCAAAATGAGCAAATATGCAGGCAGGAGTCAATTTCCTTTCTCACAATCTGTTACACAGTAACATGGATTTGCAGGTGTCCTCATCTCAAAGTGAGCATTTTCTTGCTCTTTCGGGTGGATGCTGGATATTTGCTTCAACCTGCAACTGAACAATAAATAATATATTATTACTTGAGTTCTCAGACTTTCATTTTCAGTCCACCAGACTGAAGAAATCTCAGCTGCTTGCTTCCATCATTCCTAAAGGCCGCGTATATCACCCAACCATAAACCGAGTGGGATACATAAACCTGAAATGCTCGAACACGTATAAATAATAGATGTACACATTACTGTGCCTAATTATGAGCCTGGAAGGCCTTCTCCAGGGACTCCTTCAGGTAACTCGGTGTGACCAACGGCTTTCAGGACACCGCGGAGCGAGCAGGCTGTGCTGCAGGAACAACAGGCAGTTTTCAGTTGACTTTCTCTTCAGAGAGAAAAGATTTATTGCTTTAATAAAAACTAATTTTCAAGCTTGTCAGAATAAAAATGATTTCCAGCATCAGTTTCAAGTCGATGTTTGGTGTCACTACAAACTCCACCCGTCTAAAACACCATTGTCAGTACCCACTTTATGTGTACATACTGGCACTAGTGCATACTTAAATCTTTTATTTTTTTATTAAAACACATTTGTATCAACATAATGTGTTTGCTTAGAACAATTCTTGTCAGGAACTGATGGTGTGGGACCCAAAAATGCAGAAGGAGACCAGACTTGGTGGCGGAAACTTAAATATTTAATATATAAACTTGAACCTGCCAAAACAGAAACAAGGAGAAAGAAATTGATGAAAAAACAGTTGATCTTGTAGAGGAAAACTCAGCAGCAGGAAAGATTATGACTCACACTAATTTAATGACAAAACATGCCACAGCGGGGGAAAAATGTCAATTAAAAAACTCCATAACTAAAGAAATCCTCTAGAGCACATGTGTCAAAGTCAAGGCCCGGGGGCCAAATCCGGCCCCTCAGATCATTTTATAATATTATTCTTATTACCAGCCATATCTTGTATAATTGTGACATGATATGTTTTATAGACAGAAAACACTTTTTTATACTTTTCAATTTTTTGTTTAAAATGACATACAAGAAAAGACATTTAAAGTTTTTTTCTTTTAACATTTACTTTATTTGCAACTTGTATAATTTGTCAGAATATTGTATTTTGGAGAGTAAAATATTGAAAGTTGTTTAAGTGGATTTATTCTGGAATAATAATCTGCAAACATGTATGAACAATGAACAGAAATGAAAACATCATGAACATGAACCTGGCTACAGGGTAAATTTCAGAACATAACCAAAAAAAATATTCCAATTCATGCATATTTTTTAATAGAAAATCCATATTATATTAACTAATATCTCCAAATGTAGAAATGACTTTATTCTAATTATGGGTTTGATCAAAATGCTAAAATAGATTATCTGTCATAAACTGATACTGCTGTTACTTATTTTTGTCACCAGTTCTGACTCAGTTAATGATTCCCCACATTGTCTTTCAGTGTGTGACATACAGCGTTGTTTTTTTTTTCTATTTGGGTGGAATTTTCAAGTAAATGCAAATGAACAGAGAAAGCAGCCTCAGGGATGCAAAACAAAAATATTTATTGTGTTGAGGAAAAATAACAGAAAGCCAGGCGTTGCTGCATAACCAGAATTGTCACTGATAAACGAAGAACTAAATTCTGGACTGGATGCAAACCAATGAGTGATTGTTTACAATTGGCTCTGGCTTATTCTTTGTCAAACTTCACCAGTTACATATAGTCTCACAGATTTACTTCTTCATCAGCCTCATTCCTTTTTCTTCTTCTGTCTGTTAAGTTCTGCTATTGTGGGATTTAAAAAACATTTTGGGCTTTTTGACACCTAAATATTCACAAATGCATTCATGACTTAACACAGGCACTGCAGAAATGAATTCAGTCTAAATTTATCAGGTCAGAATGCAGTTATCAGTGCTTGTATTGTATATGCTATGTGCTATATATTCTTCAGGCTTTTGTACTTCACTGTCATTATCTTTTGAAAAAGCTAATGTTTGTTTGCACAAAAGCCACCACGCCCAAAAGTCCATTGCAAGACACTGTTTCCAGCTCTCTTAATGCATTCATAACTGCTTACAAAACCAGCTTGCATAAACTTGTTGCAACTGACTTACTCCCCCAAAGTTAGAGACAATTAAAGATTCTGTGCCACATAAGAATGAAGGGACATAGTAATTACACGTAGAACATACTGAAAGAATACTAATACAGAAATATCCTCTGGTGAAGCTAAATATTTCTTTCCCGTTTTACTATATGTTTAGCCTGCTAAAAAAAAATCCCTTTGTCTGGAGTTATTGCTCAACCACAGTAAGCCAGTAATAAGAGGATTCAACATCAGCTGTCACATGTGCACTTACTGTGGCACGATAGTATAAATGTTGTGTCTGTGACCAGAAGACGATAAGCGTGGTTTTAATGAAGAACACAAAAGAGGAAATTTGGACGGTGTCCACTTTCTTCACATTCCACAAACAAGAATGAGAGTTAGATCACGTCTCAATGTCATACCGGAACCTAGATCGCAGTAAAAGGTTGTTTTTGTCCATATTCATCACTGTCAAATGAGACTACAGAGTGGCTCTTGGCATCAAAATAACTGCAAGAAGTTCCAGTCTTGTATTGTGAATTATAATGAAAGAGCAGAGGCTCTTAAAGTGTCACTTTATTTGCTTTAGCTAAATGACTTCACAAGCCAGTTTCAGTCTAAACCTAGAAAGACTCATTGCATCATTAAAGCAGCAATATTTGTGTGTATTTTGACAAGATTTCTTGTTTGACCACATTATTATTTCTCTTATTTAAGATGTTAACTTCTTAATCCCCCCTTTCATCAACTGACTACCTGCTGTGGTAGTGGTGGGAGGAGTTGATAGCTTGAGTGACCCTAGGGGCTTCCCTGTCTGGGGCAAATACCCCTGGTCAGGTCTCTCATGACAGACAGGTCTCACGTGATGAGCCAGACTAAGAGAGATTTAAATACCCCCTATGGAAACTGGACACCTTAAAAGCAAGGTCCGGACTGACAGGCGAGCGCTTGGAAGCTGGGCCTTTTCCCACGGGACCCGGCCAGCCTCAGCCCAAAAAGATGACGTGGGATTGGTTGCCTGTAAGGAAGACTACTAGGGGTTGGTGCTGTGTGGCATGGGTAGACACTCAGGGCCTCAATGACCCAATCCACAGAAATGGGATCTAACCATTGGGACATGGAATGGTACCTAAATAAGTAGGATAGAGTAGGAATTAATGCAAGAGCCTGAGCTGTACTGGATAGAAGTGGCGATTGTCTCCACTCACATTTTGGGTGCTAAAATTCAAATCCTAAAGAGAAGTTGAGCTCACATACAGTCTGGAGTTACTATGGTAAGAAGTGACCAACTGGTGAGGGTTTGGTTTTAGTCCCACAGCTCAGCTAATATGTATTGAAGGTGGCGAGAAGACCTGGTCGGTGAAAGGATCTTGTTCCTGCACTCAGTCATGGACTGTCTGGTCTGTCTGTTTGGTGCAGTGTGATTCATGTGTTGTCCTTCTGGTCTGTAATGCAGGCAGAGTGGCACAAACAATACTTCCCAACAAAGACTTTGTTTTAATCTCTGTGGGAGATACTCTTGGACAAGGTTGTCAGAATCTGGGTCTTAAGGGCCGGTGTCTTACATGTTTTCCAACCAACCTGCCATTGAAACTCCTTATCCAGATTATCAGCAGCAGATGACACAGAATTTCTGGAAAACCAGCAGAAGGTCGGCCCACAAGGCCTGGATTTTGACCCTCCTGCTCTAGGATCACGAGGATCATGGTCTCTGAACAACCAAAGCAAAAGTTTGGTTTGTCCTGCTGACAGTAAGTTGAACCTGTTCCCAGTGGATGTTGGGTTCTTGGAAGAATCCCCTTTGTCTCCAGTTCTATTCATAGTTTTAATGGACAGAAATTCTGGGCGCAGCCAGGGGCATTAGAAAGTACAGTTTTGGGACTTTTTACTTTATACAATTGATATTTTTCTGCTGGCTTCACTGATCGAGGACTTTTAGTGTCTTCTGAACTGGTTTGTATTCAAGTGAGAAGCAGTTGGAATAAGAATTAACATCTTCAAGTCAAAAGTCACAGTTCATGGCAGTTCTGTCTTTCCAGATAGACGGAGTATTCCTGCCTCAAGTGGAAGAGTTTAAGTATCTTGGTGTCTTCATAGATAAGTGGAAGATAGATGGATGGTTGGATGGATGGACCAAATTCTAAATCCAAATAAATAGCTGCAAAATATCAATTTACAATCATTTTGCTCATTCATAACCTTCCTCCAGTGGCATGCAAATCCATTTTTAAGCAGTTTAAATGGGTATAATGAAAGCGTTTCAGTCAGTGCATGAATACTGTCTTTGTTTATGACTCAAAGAGATGAAATCTGAGCATGTTTGTGAGTGTGCGTGTGCATTAGAATATGAGGGATTCCGTGCCTGCTTGTTCTTACATCTCCACGGACGAGTAGGGGCAGGCAGATGGTATGTTGACACTAAGCCTACACATGCTGTACCCTGTGCATGTGACCCTTCACCTCCATCTGACTCCCATTCTTCAGATTCCTCGCACTGCAATGTGAGGTTTGGCACAACCGGAGAAGACAAAACATGACCACCTTCGCCGTGACACACTTTCGAGTATAATCTTATCTACAATCATCCCTGTTTCACTGAGGCTTGGAGAAAACAGTGCATCATGTTACAGTTTCTCCCTGCAGAACAGTTTGGCTTGTACCAGTAAAACAAAGATAGGTGGATGAATAAAGGTTACCTCTTCAGGTCGAACTAAACAGGTCTTTCCTATTAAAACTTTGAAAAGTTTTTATCCTGCTGTGAAATTCCTTAGAGTAGTTTCTGGAGGACATATTGTTTTATAAATCTCACAAACCTTTTTAAGAACAAAAAGTCTCAAATTGATGCAGAGAAGCCAAAGATTTGATTTTATTATCTCAAGATATTTTCTTAATTTCAGGCTGTTCCAACATGTGTAAGGTGTAGGTCAGACAAGAACTGGTAGAAGAAAACAAACATGTCTCATCACTTTTAGGGTTTTAGATCAATACTTTCCAATCAGAGTACTCTAGAAATTTCTTAAACTTTATTGCAATACACTAGACCAATATGACTTACTTTTCTTCACCAAAGTGCATTTTTAAGTTAAAAAAAAAAAAAGATCAGTATACCAGCTTAACTTTTATTAAGAACATTGCAATTGTGACCTGAAATGTATTTTGTTTTATAATCAAATATGTTTCTCAGCATCAAAAGGCATTTTTTTTCCTGATCTCAACAACATTTTATCTTTAGAACAGCTTTAATAAACAAGCTCTTTAACTCACACCGAACAAAAAAATAGTGTCTTGCTAGCCACACATTGTGATTTTGCAAATTTGATGTGTTGCCTACATATTTCAAGTTGGTGTGACAACTTATACAATGAATGACTTTTATCTAATTGACTCTCAATACTATGAAAGCCAAATTACTTCCAAACGGTCTTTTTAAATGAAATTGAGGCTGGTTGGATGACGAGATCTTAGCCATGTTTGTGTGTTCTTCAATTGTGCTTTTCAGCGAAAAATGCTTGATGTTTAGCTCTAATTGTTACTTTTACTTTAAATCAAATGCATTTATTGATCATCGATTACTTAAAATTCAGAATTGATGCATCTAGAAATAGATTTCCCTCCACTAATCCTTAGACATGGCTTTAGTTTCTTTTAGTTGTTATAGACTAGGGGCGTATGTCATTCACCGAGGGCCAGCCCCTTGCTAGTTTTCCAGAAATCCTGCCTTATCTGCTGCTGGTTACCTGGATCAGGTGTGTTTAGCCAATAAGGAGCTTCAATGGCAGGTTGGTTGGAAAACATGTTGGACACCGGCCCTCAAGGCCTGGATTTGGGTACCCCTGTTATAGACAGACTGATGTCTAGGGATGGACTTAAGCACTTCTGCTTGTTTTACCATCCATGAATGAGCTGATTCTGCTACTCTAATGCATATTAAGAGCGGGGGATCACACCATCTATCCATTTTCTTAACCTGCTGTCTCCCTTTCGGGATCACAGGGATGCTGGAACCCCTCCTGACAACTGTTGGCCAAGGGTAGTACACCATGGACAACCTGTCACTGGGCCACACAATCAAACACAAAAAATTGTGCTTGATATAAAAAAAAAAAAAAAAAACTAAATTGATTATATTTACATAATCTTACTTACATGTCACTTCATGTGCATCAAAAGTACAATAATATCTGCTCCTTTAGAGGGGTTTGTTACACTAAAAGAATTGTAACATTTTTTTTATCAAGTTTTATCATTGCAAAACTACTTTTGCAACTCAGAGAATGAACTCTATATTATTTTTTATGCACATTTATAGGTAAATTAGACACAAAAACTCAAACGGTTTTAGCTCTCTAGTTGGTTTTTTATTGCTGGTTACTTGATGTGAAACAAAAAAGGATCACGACTTTTTAATTTCTCTCCCTAATGATGATCATAAATTAATTCTGTGCTGAGCTTCATAAATCAGGCATCATCTCAGTGACACTTGCGGTTTCATGGAAAAGGGCAGATGTTTTTTCTCCCACTGAGGAGGTAGTAATTAGGCTAATGTGACTATGAACAAACGGAGACTTCACAGTGTGAGGGAGTCTTAATTAATAGCTGTTGTGGACATGGCTTCACACATCTGCGTCATGAGGTTTTTTCAGGTCAGTATCATGCCGCTGCACAGAAGTCCATGTTCAGAAAAGTGTTCTGAAGGTTTCCTTGAGTATGTCTGATTGCCCTGACCTTTAAGACTGACTTTAAAGGCCAGGAATGCAGACAGTCTTGACTTTGTCTCCTCTTTGTCCTACTTGTGATTTTTCCCTATGGGATGCTGGGCTTGCTATCTCCAACTCTGCTGGCACTATCATATTGCTTTTGTGGCGCTCCATTCCTCTCTGCCTTGGAGGTCATGGAGATTTAAGGAGTTCTCCTGCAACTGACCTAGTTTAACTGAAATGTTCTCCTTCCATTCAAAGCTAGAAGTTTCAGGTATTCGTTTTGGCTTCAGGTAAGAAGTAGAGCAAAAGTTGGTAGCATTAGAACTAAAAAGAAAAAAGTTTTTCCCTCTTATGTCTGCTATTGTAGCTGCAAAAATCCATCTTTTCTGGTAAATTAATCAAGAAAGGGAAGTATTTTTTGAAAAATTAGCATTTTTTTCCCCCCATTTTTTTACTTCTATATAGGAAGAAGCATGTTCCTACATTTGCAAAAAGATTGGTAGACTTCCAAGATCAAAAATAAAACAATTGGTACTCAAAACGGAGGGCCAGCCTCTACTTTTAAGTGCACTTCTTAAAGACTCAAGCTCCTAAAACCAGCTGTGAGTAATAGCTCCACTGCTGAGTCTGGCCAGCGGCCCACCTTCAGGTCTGGAGATTCAAACCTCCACAGACTTCTGCTGTTGATGTGGCTTGGGTCGGGCTTAGTTTGCTGGGAAATCAGCCAACTAAAGACGAGTGGGCAGACAAACAGAATAAAGATGTTGCTTCTGCTTGAGTGTCAGTTTTTCCCCCTTAAAATGAAGGAATTGATTTTACAGACAGCAATGAGGTTCTTCTTTTTTGCAACAAAAAAGTAAATATTATGACTAATTTGAATATGAAATGTGTCAGCTCAACTGCACCAAAGACAAATAAGGAACCTTATTAAACTCACCAGATGAGAATAAATATTGAGCGTGTCTTGGTTTTCTGCTTTGTCATGGAGACCTACCATATGTCTGGCTGCTTCTTTGTTCAGCCTTGAGTACAGATGCTCAGTGAGAGAGGTTGCCTGGTGACAGTAACGATGGAGATGGCTTTGTCATGGGCATTACCAATTTCTCTCCATCAGGGAGGCCCAATGGGGAAAAAACAAAAAACTTTAGCTTATATTTACCAAGTAAAAGTAGTTTGATTAGTACTAATTAAAATGTATTTTTTAATCTTTAGTTAATTCTATTTTTTGTATATAGTAGTTAGTCGAATTGCCTAACCAAGCATCCATCATTTTTAAATCACAGTGCAGTAACTCTTTCTTTTACAGTACTTAAGTGGAATTTGGTATTCACATGGTACTTTTTTGTACCTACTAGTTCATTGTAATTAACAGGTAGTCTCTGTGTAACTAATAACTCCTTTTAAAAGGTAAGTACCACTAAAGATAAGTTAAAATGTAAAATTCACATACAATAAATGATACTTTATGTGTACTTACTCTGCTTTCATTAATAGTAAGTACCATGAAAAACACAATAAGATACCACATAAGTATTATACAATTACCAATCCTCTTATATACAGTGAGTTTCATGAAACGCATATAAACTTGCTTATAAACTTGCTTATAAGTAAGTAGAAAGTAAATTCTGGGCCTTTTTTCACAGTATTTTAAGGTTAGTTTCTGTTAACCTACTATCTTGTTACACATTGTAAATACAATAAAACATACCATAAGAGAATTAGTAAATTCAAGGTACTTTATTGGTGCTTACCTCGTTCTCACATGTGGTAAGTACTACAAAAGACACATTGACACAAAATGTAAATACCCAGTAAATACTATATAAAAAACTAGTATGTATAGTATAAATACTCAGTAGGTACAATATAAATACCCAGTATGTACCACATAAATATGAACCAAACAGTACCACATAATACCCAGCAAGTACCACGTAAGCACAGAGTAAGTGCCATAAAACGTATTATGTAAATACCCTGTAAGTACCAGGTAGGTACAAACAAGTACCATGCCAATACCACTTAAATACACTGTAAGTACTGTACTCTAAAAGGAAGAGTTACCTGTAGTTCTGCAGATATTACAAAATGTCAGACTCATTTATTCATTGACATAATCTTTTTTTTCTTTTTTTTCAATTTTATTCCATTTGGAAAGCTCAAATGACTCTTTTGACTCTTTCACACTGAGTTTTTACCAAAGAAAATTCACTTCATTTGACAGGTGTGAAAGTCAACCTTAACTCTGATGTAGATCACATAAGCAAATTTTGGTCTTGACTAGTTTCTTTTTTTTTTTTTTTTGGTAAACTTGTCCTGTCCAACAGTTGAGCAAACAGATGATAGCTAAGAGCCTCTTGTGTTAGCCAGGTTTTATTGTCACAACAGGAGTTAATGATCTTCTAACATGCAAAGTGTATATTCGTATAAACCTCTTTTGTATTTTATGCTAAACTTTATTTGTATTGATTATGCTTGTATCTTTTTTTCTTTTTTTGTTGAACGGGACAGAAAAGAAGTAAAGGCAGGGGGGGGAGGGGGGTGTTAGCACAAAAGAAAGGCAAAAGAAGGGAATTTAGAGAAAAATATGATTGATCATAAATCAACCAGGTATAAATGGCAATCTGGAATGGGTGGGGCCTGTCTACACATACACTTAGTTGTTACAAACATACGGTCTTCACATTTAAACTAGTCAAAATATACACAATACAACTGCAGTTCACACATACTTATGCATATAAACCCACACACATAAAGCCTTTCATTCTGTCATTAGTGCAAAGGTGAGCTGACACCTGTGCTCAGGTGAATTTTTATGTTCCGCTGAGGTGGATGATGATGGGATGTACAAAGGGGATGAGTGTCCGGCCATCCCCACACCAAGACCCCCCGCCGAAGCAGCAGCAGCAGCCAGGACCCCTGGGGCTGCGGAGGGAATCCCCCCACCTGGCAATCCCGCCAAACACTCAGACCAGGGTCTGCGGGTCCACCACAGAGCCCCCCAACCCCAGACGAGCAGCCCACCACCACCCAGCAGTCTTGACTAGTGTGCAAATAAAATACAGTAAAACAAATGAAAATAAATATATATATAATATAAATAAATAAAATACATTCTGCAACAGAGTGAATGCAAACTGACTCTCCAGCAGACCACTTTGAGAGAAAACCAAAAAAGTAGTTAATGTAAATACTATGAATTTTAAGCTGAAAAAATGAAATAATGTGAAATGTGAAAGTATTCTTGTTTGCTTGTTTGTTTGTACACATATTGAATTTACACTCGATTAACTTGCAAGAAGGTATTTATCTCCGAGTCACACTGGTTGAAGTTTGTGATAAAGATGTCCTGGATTGATCTTAGATCAGTGAATCGGATTGTAGTATGTAGATCGAAAAATGGTCATACAGCCCTAATGTGTAGCATAAAGTCTTTGGTATGGGTGCACAAACCTACAATCATAGACAGTGTGGACAATCAATCACTGAGCATATTAGATCACATACGATGTGAAAAGGATAAATAAAAATCAAATTATAACCCAGTAGTTTAGTGCTTTTGTGGCCTTACCAAGGCTTTGGTCTCCTCCTCATCTTTGTAGTAGTAGAGTTGATCCCCTCTCAGTACGAACCAGCGAGTATGCCACGTCTTGACAAAACCTCCTTGCTTCCTGAGCCATCCACACCTGATGACGGTCGGCCTTTGAGCCTCAGATCTCGGTAGACCTCCACTGCGCTGAGGACTGCCATTTGACCCACCCTGGTCGTCCATTACAGCAACACCAGTCTACAAATACAAATAAATTGGATCTGTTTTGATTCACAGCAGGTGAAAACTCTGGATAGCAAGGAAGAACTGGGAACTCTGTCAAAACAATAAAACTCAACACTGTTATTTTTCATCTTTAAACCACACACAGAGCTGGCCTGCCAATCAACCGGGGTACTCCTCTAAAGACAGATTGGATGTCATGGTTCCCTTGTCCATTCTGTCATCTGCTTTTCTAATGGCTTCACTGTAGTTTGAGCCTGTTTTTCCACATTCCATCTTTGGTCTTTTTTAACTCCACATCAGTCATTTTACCAGTAACCTTTAAATGTAATTTTTCCTTATTAACTGGTAAAAAAAAAAAAGGAAATGTGTTGTTTTTAAAAATTTTAACCCTTTTATGCAAGAGCTTTAGCTCCAGTGTTTACATTCTTTTGACCACCGTAACTCTTCAATTAACGTCATTCCAGCAGATTCTGAAGCACAGAAATTGCACTGATACATTGGTGCAAAGCTGATATGGAAAGCTGTGTCAGAATTCACGTTGATTGTGTAAACAGACAAAGACTTATCCCAGCCAGCAGTGCCAAGTGGGCCCCGTATGGTTTAAAAGTGGGCAGAAAATGTGGGTCCCTATTGGGTTTGTCCACAGTTTCTGTGGTGGTCCCACCTGTGTTTGCCACATTGGCTTAAATAGGCCCTCAGTGGATGGTGTAATATGATAGTGAGCTCCATTGTAGTGAGCTCAGCTGCATTGAGCTAGCAAGCTCTGCTGTAGCGAGCTTCACTGTAGCAAGCTAGCAAGCTTAACTCTAGCAAGCTAGCAAGCTCCACTGTAGCGAACTTGCAAGCTCCGCTGTATTGAGCTAGCGAGCTCCGCTGTATTGAGCTCCGCTGTAGCGAGCTTCGCTGTAGCGAGCTCCACTGTAGCGAGCTTCACTGTAGCGAGCTAGCAAGCTTAACTCTAGCAAGCTAACTAGCTCCGCTGTCCGCTGAGTGCCCACTTAAGCCAATGTGGCTAACACAGGTGGGACCACCACGGAAACTGTGGACAAACCATTCGCGGCCCGCATTTTCTGCCCACTTTCAAACAAAAAAAAAAAAACCCACCTGGCCCTGCTTGCTGAGACAGTACATCAAAGAGTGTGTGCTATTTAGGTGTTGCCAATGACAGTTCTTGTGTTAAAGGGTTAAGCGAGTGTTGTTTGGCGTTCCATCCTCTAATATTTTTCTGATTCATATCTCTGTACATTTGCCTTCATGTTTTATGTAAAGTTTTTAAATGGCAGCAAATGTCTTCGAGTAGAGGATAATTCATTTGAATGTTGTAATCTGTGGTTGGTTTGTCAAAGGAAAGTCTTTAGTTAAGAAACCACCATCCTATTAGAGCAGATGTATCTTCAATCTCAAACATCAGTTAAAATTGTGTTCAAAATCCTACATTGTTCAAATGTAGATAATATGTTGTAATGTATTGTATTTTTTCTTTGTTTTTCTGATTAGATCTGCATCTGCATGACACACAGATACTGCTGTTGTCAGCTTTAAGCTCTGCCAGTTTGTCAGCGGCTCTCCTCCTGCTTGGTTTGGTGGATGTCCAACCAGGCCACAGGTCCAAATGAGATCCAGATGCTGCTCCACAGTGTTCCACACTGCGTTGGAGAAGCAAGTGCATGATAGATACTAAGATCATTTTAAAACCTTTGATTACACACTCCAAAGACATCATTAGATGAAAACTGCCTTCCTTAAAATAATTTAATTTTGAACACATTGTGGAAGCTGTAACTGTGAAAACATGTCATGAAAGCTCGAGCTAAATCATTTCAGTAGATAAGGAATTTGTTTTTTTATGTCATCATTTTACACTTCTGCCAAATGGAGTGAGCTGCATGCATGTGAACTTCCATGCAAGTGAAACTAACACATGAACCAGATGGAAATGTGTCATTCACACATTTGTTTGACTGATGCAGATTCCCTGCTGTATGTAAACGGATGATTGCATGTCCACAGTGTCACACTTCCTGAATAGAATATACTTTAAAAGCACTGTTAAGGCCACACAGTAAAATAAAAATAACTCCGAGCTTCCTCTATGTGAACAAGCAACCGAAAGCAAGAACATTATTTAAAATTAGCACTGCTTTGTGGTTCATTCACAAGAAAAAAAACTGCTCTACAAGAAGAGAAGTTGCAAACATGACCTCGATGTCAATCACGAGAAGCTTTTAGTCGACACGATGAAGTAAATTTTGACCTTCTGGGAACGTTTATCTCTATAATATTTCAGTGTTTTAAAAAAAAAAAGCTATTTGTCTTTGAAATTAAGCAAACTTTTAAAGTCAGGGACCAGATATGCAAGAAAAGAATACGAAATATATGCACAATATACTGAAAAAATTGCAGCTTCATCACATTAAGTCTCAAGGTTTTGTTTACGATCACTTGGTTGTACAGTTGTTTTTTTGTGATCAACTATAAATAGATTGAAATAAGATGGTAAAGTTAAGTATGGTAAATGGTGTGTACTTACAAAGCACTTTTCTACATTTAATAAGACCCATAGTAGTTCACAAGTCCCAAATGCCCATGCATGCATTCTAATGGTGGTTGGGCTGCAAAATGCTAGCTAGACAACTATAACTAATATTGGGCTCAGGGTCGAGATCAAAAATATAACAACAAATGGGCAGCCAAAGGGGGAAACTGATCCAGAAACCTTTTGATTAGAGGTTGACCACTCTACCACTGCACCACAGCTTTATAGTATTTATGTCATTATTGAATTTACAAAATCAGATGTGATTAAGGAAGTGTGAAGACAGTGGCCCCAAGGACCATAGGAAGTCAAAGGAAGGAAGTATGAACTTTAGATCGAAACTATGCTGCAATCAGACAAAAGTAGAACATGAGAAGCATCAACATACTTGTTTCTCTGTTGTCGCTATTGTTAGGTCTAGTTTGAGTCCAAGTCAACAGTCATCTTTCATTGCTGCTGTAGTCCATGCACCAGAAGGTGTTTGGACATTTTGTTTCTTATATAAAACACCCAAACCTGGAGACCAGGCGTTAGTTTTACCCAGTGGACAAAAGAGAAAGAGTAGCTTGTGTGTTGACTAGTATTGAGCTTCACGTCAGTTCAAAGTCTATACTTCTTCAAGTCATATCAGGGACAATTTAGTTCCCAAGACGACAATGTTTAAGAATCTGGGTGTTTGGGTCACAGTTGAGTATTTTGGCCATGTCGAACCAAGAGGAGAACCTGCTGGGAGTAATCATTTCTCTTGGATTGTCTGGGACAGGAATAGGCAACTCCAGCCCTCGAGGGCTGCAGTGTCCGCATGATTTCCAGATGTCCAAGCCCTACTCATGAATGATTATCTGGTTCAGTCAATTAGAACATGCCAGAGCAGAGTATGTTGTCTACTGGAGTGGCAAGCGGAGGTGAAAGAGGAAAAAAAATGAGAAACCCAAGAAGACTGCCATGTTTATGTTATGTTCTAGAAAGCATCCACCCACAACAGTCCTTTAACTTTCTACATAATTAATCTTTGAAGCCTTTGAAGGTAACAGCAAAAACTAAACTAAAAGTGAGATGACTCACTCATTTTTCACACCTGCACTTTCAAAGGACCACCTTTTCTGGCACCAGGTGTGGATTGGATCAGATGCAAAGCAATTGTAGGAAGCCATCAATTCTTGACTGCTGTGTCCACTCAGCACATAAAAACAGCGTGGTGGAGGGGTATCTCGTGTTTCTGTGTAACACCTGTGAGTGCATTGGATGATTGCATGCTATTTGGAGCAGCCTTTTTGTCCCTTGAGCCGCAGTCTCCAAAAATAACCATTGCAACTCAATGGGTTTTATTAATTTTTTTATCCTACAGAACCTCAACCTTGGAAACAGAGCACAGACAAAATGTGTTCTGAAATCTACTTTAATAAAAAGAACTTTAAGGAATTTTCAATCGTCTTTTGATCAGTTGCATCTTTTAATTCTGATAATGGCGCTTTTGGCAAAAAAAAAAAAAGCTTATTTTCTTGGACAAAGTTTCTACATAGGGACATAAGTGAATAGTTTCAAGAGTTTTGACCCGCCCTGTCTATTTTCTACATCACAAATAAGCTCTTTTCCAACAGAATGTTTTTGTTTGCTCCTGATTCACAAAGATATGAATAAAGAATTACTCAGAAAGGCATTTTTGAGCAATATTTCTTTATGAATGTCTTCCATCCTCAAGAAGATGTTAAAAAACAAAAATTTCATTGGAGTGGGTCTTTAAATATGTGTGAATAAATCAACATCCCTTTGCAACAAATGTAATTTTAATAATCATGTATCATGTCTAGACTCGAGTCTGCCGTATCTGCCAAGGAACACTGAAGACATCTTGAATTAAAGCACAACCCGGATGTTCTCACAGCACGCGTGCGAACTCTGACCGTTTTGAGAAGCGAGTGGGAAGAGACACTCCGACCTTCTCTGTAAACAACAAAAACGCAGTGTACAGCAAACACAGCCGCACATAAACACCGAGCATGTGAAAGGACAACACAAAGATAGCTACAAGGTTTCAAGCATGTAATTTCTCAGTGGGGCGCAACATATCTGCGGCTTTGAGGAAGTGGCATGAAAATGGATGAATTTAAACTAGTCGAGTAGAAGAGAACAGAATGAAAGTTGTGACTTTTCTGTCACAATTTATTCAAGCCATCATCACTGTTTGCCTCTGTTTTGGCACAGAAGTACCCAAAGCAAATCTTTGTTTGTCTGCGTCTGGCGGTAATGGATATGGAACCAGGCCGTCTTAGGCTCTGGGACATGTCGTTGTTGGTTCAAAAATAAACATCTGTCAGTGATATCGTAAATACAGCTACTTAATGACTCTCAGGTAATGAAAGAGTGTTATTCCGTGGCACTGAAGTGAGCACTGAATTATTCCAGTGCATGAGTACTTGATGTAAACGGATACATGCAAAACATGTTTAAAAAACTGTGTTTAATGACCCACTCCAATAAAAATTGATTTTAACATGGTCCTGAAGCATTTTTTTCATTGTAGAAGACATATATAGAATAATTTAAGATTAAAACTACTCTTCAGAGTATTCCTTTATTCAAATCATGATGGACTCATGTGGACTCCCACCCATGCAAGTCTCCTTTCTCCACTCAAATTCTGCAGCATCCTCTTGCAGACAAATAGATCCATGCATGTCTTCATTTTCTTTGTCTAAGCTGCCATCCAGCTCAAACCTTTATGGCTGGATAGCTCCAATATTGCTCACTGTTTTTTAGCCACGCTAATGTTAGCTTGGGCTTGTGAGGTGCTATAAGCTAGCGGGAGAGAATGGCTATGTCCAAATTCACTTCATAGTGCACTATATAGTGCGTTTTGTAATGCTGTCTGAATCTATAATTCCAAAATAGAGTGCACTAAAAAATTCCCAGAAGTCTTTGCAAAAAACTAGCATGCATGTATCATCGTGAAATGATCGTATTGATTAGATTTTCACTTTGTGAAATCGTGATGTTATATCCGGCGTTTAGGAAAACAAAAGAAAAGTAGTGAGCATGGTGTCCAAATTGCTTTTAAAATTAAGGGCACTTAATAGTCCCATAAGCAAAGGGCTGATGGGAAATTATCCAAGGCTAACTTCTGCGTCAACAGTCCCACCCACAACTCAGAAGCAAATTTCTAATGAACTCCTGCAACGCTGCAGAAAAACTTTGGCTAAAAACTGCTTAATCATAATTAAAAGATCTCTGGGAACAGAAGAGAAAATATAGTTAGTGTGAGACTCTAAACGTTTTTTATGATTCACCCATTGTCTGCTCCTGTCTGGAACACATGGCACATGGTGCTGTCGCCCCCGCCCATGTCAAACCCTCTCTGACATCAAGAAACAGAAAGGTTACAGCAAACAGTCTCATATCCACATTTCGCATCTGCGCCTATGTGAGCATGAAGCATCACAAAAAAATGCAAAACCCTTCGAAAAATTTCCCTTTTTTGTCATCGCTGTCAAACCTTTATATATCCCCAAGCAATTTTCCCTCTTAATGTGGGCACAGTCAAGACACCACAACCCAAATGTGTTAAAGACAAATATAACCCTGCCAAAGCAGGAGTCTGCTTCTGTTAAGACTCAAGCTATAAAGACACGGGGGTGCAGGGAGGGCATGTCGCTTGCTGTGCTGTGGAGGATGTGAAAGAAGGGCTTTAGAGTGGCCACAGATGGAAGCAGTTGCATAAAAAAAAAGAAGTGATCCATTACTTCGTCCAACACATACATGAGTCAGGTCTGTCGTGATGACAGTGCAGAGCCGGATTGTGGGGAGGTCAAGAACTTAGAGGCTATCCTTCAAGGCGTACTTGGTTCATGATCAGTCGCCACTCACACACAGCTCACTGTGAGTCACAGAAATAGTGGGCTGGATGAAAAAAGGCAGGAGAGATGAAAGGGGAGGTGGTGGGTAAGATCACAAACACACAAGAATCGATTCATAGAGATAAAAAACAACGGTTCTAACCCCAGATGAGTCGCTGTCTGTTTTGTGCACACGTTGATTTAGAAAGCATATGCTTTTAAATTCTTCAATGATACACCACTACCCCCCCTCAGCACTGTCATCACCCCTCCCTCTTCATTTTCTTTCTAGCATGTGTCACCATATATCTGAGAACTGAGCAGCAACCCCGCAGAGAGACCAGGGTGAGGACTTCACGTTGACCGCTGAGTCACACCTGTGTTTGACACACTGCTGCAACCGAACTGTCGACAGTGCTGATGTGGTGATTTTAGTAATGTGAACTCAGACACTCTTAGAAAAGGGATGTGTTCAAGGAAAGGAAACTAGATTTTTTTTCTTCGAAGTAGGCACCACACTGACTCTATTTTTTAAGTTATCGACAGTTTTAGAGTGGATTTATACCTCTATTTATGTATTTATGAAACCTTGGGAAACTTTATAACAGGTTAAAGATCTACTTCAATGAAAATTGTGGTTTAGGTGTTTTTATTGAATATTTATTGAAAAAAATCACCGTAATCTGGCAGAAAAATAGCGTCTGAATTGGCTTCATTTTGCTGGAGTCGGAAGTAAGGCATTTTTTATTGATGACGTCACACTCGCTCAGTCCAGTTCTCGTATACAGTCAATGTTTGTGACGTAGAAAATGCGCCTGCAATCTTCTCTCACACAAGATTCAATGGTTTGTATATACAATGTACCAAAAGCCAAGCGGAAAAAAAGTAGCTGCTGCATGTCCCCCATTGTTATTGTTGATGGCTTTACCCCACAGGCTTCATGACAGTCCAACTTTGAGTGGAAATGCTGTACCACTCAGTGGAAACATGGCCTTTGTTTGACCAAAAACCAATCAAAGTGCTTAAAGCACAAAGCTTTGGTGAAGCTTAGAACCAAATATAGCTCAGCGCGACAGACACACAAGAACAACCCAGAACCACAGAGTTAAAAAGGGAAAAGAGCTGAGACTCAAATGAAGCTGAGGTTTAAAAAGCTTCACAGTTAGAATGTTGTTTTATGCAGTCAATTGTAGCTAAATGCAACAATAGTAAACTGACTGAAATATGATGGTGCTTGATAGTATATGACATTTATACCCATGAGGCTACACTAATGAAATGCTTTTCTTTTTTTTAGCTCACCTTAGAGTTTGTTTGATTAAGAGTGCTATTATATTTGACTTTTAATCAAACCCTTACATTATGTTCCTAAGTTTGTATCCACCCAGGAAGTATCACATGTTGCAGTTCCTCAAATAAACATTAGAGGCTGGTTTCAGAAGACAGGACTTTCACCAAAAATAAACAAACGGGTGGTCTGGTGTCAAAAATGTGTATTATATTCATTATATATACTTACTGTATGTTGATGTTCTTTTTTAGAATCCTTTTATTCAGTCTACTCTATCATTTCACATGGGATAAGATGGAATTTGGGGCTAAAAAATCAAAATATTGACACCTTTTTGCACTACAGAATTATAGAATGACATACAACATGACTTGTTTTTTAATATTCACTATAACTCTTTTATTTTTTATGTTAATATTAAATTGAGTAATTTTTTACAGAGCTGAAAACTTGTTACTCTGTAAATTCAAGCAACATCTTAAGCTAAATTGACACATTTTTAACTATCTTTGCTTTTTGTAATAAATCAAAAGATTGTCGGAACATAAATGAATGTAATTTTGATAGATTATTTTTATTACTATTTCCAGACCTTTTCCAACTCTAGTTTTGCTGAAGCTTTGACCCTCCTACCCCTTCCTCTATCAATAAACAGATATCCCAAAGTCAGACCAGGGAACAGTCGAGTGCAGCAGCTGACGCCGGGAACCCGATCCCCAAGCTTTCCAGCAGCACAGCTTGTGCGCTGCAGACATTCCTGGCACATGAGGGTCATCCTCTCTGCTTTTACCTCAGCTCATGCCCGGCTTGCTTTTACGTACTCCTTTTCCATTAACACAGCAGGCAGAGGGGACACGGGCTGCAGACATGACTTTTCCATCCGATTTTATATCAACATTCTGACTATTCTTCAGCTTCCAGATGTAGTTATGCCCTGAGCAACGGTAATCAGCAGCTTACTGGCACAGAGCAGGGAATTAATCTGGAGATAATTGAGTTTTAGTCTGTTTGACTGGGCAGCAGCAGAGTTGGTTGGACTGCAGCTTTTTAGAGGAAAAAGGTCTGACTGTCAAAGATGCATAAAGGCAGTTACAGCCTGTGGATGTGCATCTGTTGAAACTTCAGAACATTATAGTACCCCAGTGTTTATACATCGCGTTAGTCAATCATCAGCAGAGAGATCAATCAAATCAAAACCCCTTTTCAAAAGCTGAGTCAACAAGGGAAAGGATTTCTATTCATTTCCCACTAAATACAGGATCCACCGTCTCTGCCTGGTTCTGATGAAAGAGAACCAAACATCTGCCCACCACTAATTCTATGTGCTGTCAGAGTCTGACATTACCACAGCAGCTGCACATCAAGCTGAAGTTCAGGACAAAAAATGCTTAAAAATAGAATTAAATGACTTCCAGGGTCACTCTCTCTTGTTTCATCTGACTGTTTTTTCTTCTCGGGTTACACTCCAAAGTGAGGGCAGTTGCTCAAAGACAATAAACCCCAACATTCTGACAGAACAAGCTCACTCACCTGAGTTCTGATGTGATGTGACGTAAGATCCAACAGCAGGTAATGTGTCAATAGCAGTAGAAATCCCGGGGCTGAGACGAGCTCAAGTCCCTCTCATGTGCTGGTGCCGCTGTTGCTCCCTCCTGAGATGACTCAGTGTGTGGAGAATGGACCTCAGATGAGCTGTTAGAAACTTTTCCCTTGACTGCTCACACCATCAGCACGCTGAGAAAGACTCCACTGTGGACGGCGGCACAGAAACACATGAGGCACCATTGCAGCTGGAGACCGCCCAGACACACGCACACGCCCGTGCACACTCCCAACACTGCAATCTACGCAGCCCTGAGTCCTCTCGTTCTGGCGTGTGCACTCACTCTGAGACTGAGCGTACACAGAACGAAAACAGGAGCAGAAAGGAGGGCAGGGAGGGGAGAAGCGCGTTTGAGGAAGTCCCAAGACTCTGCTATGCAGAAGTCAAGCTTTGAAATACACTTTTCATCTTGTATACATTGTCGCCTCCATTTGAAGTTTTCCTTTAGCTCAACAAAAATCCAAACTTTCCACACATCATTAGTGACTAATCCCACACACAGAAAATCTTCCAGTTGTAAAGACTTCTCAAGATGACATAAACAAATGACTGTGTAAATGCAGCTCAGCAAACATTTATTTAGTTGGTTTGTACTCACTTTGGTGCGAACCCAGCTGTATACACACCCTGGAGAGCGTATGCCGTTTGTTTGGGACTCCTATAAATGCTTTTCTCTCAACTCACAGGACTGAGCTGGCTCTTTTTTAATAGTGTTTTAACAATGAAAGGCATTTTACCCATTCTGTAGTAAAAGGACACAGAATGCAAATATAAGTCTTTAAAAGCTTTTGTGTCCTCCTATAAAGAGACATTTCAAAGTTCAATAAAAAAAAAAAAATCTGGTAAATATTACATTTGTTTTACAGCCACAAGCATAAAAAAGTTACTGATGCACCAATTCTTGTTTTACTAGCTGATTCTGATTACTGATAACTCTGGGTTCCTGTTTTCTTTTAGGAACTAGCATACATAAACAAACATCAGCTATCTATGCAATAAATTGTTTTATTTTCATGAAAAAAAAGTTTACTTTTAGCTAACTGAAAAATCTTTCAAAATTATGTTGTTTTTTTCATCTTTGACTTATATAATTGAAATAATACTTGTTGGATTGATTCTTTCTCCATTATGAACCACATTTGTTTTTTATTGATTTAATACCAGATAAAAACCTGCAGATGTTCAATTATACATCTAAGTTATTTGCATTAACCTCCAGTTGCCTTTAAAGAACTGGAACATCAGATATGTTTGGGTTTGCTTCAACTTTGGGAAAAGATTGTTGCTGAAGACATGTTTTTAAAGTCCCATCAAACCTACTTGACAAATGGCTAAATTACAGCCTTTTTTCCTGTCCATAACCTTTGCTGAAGACTCAAACCAAATGAGAATTCCAATAATTCACCAACCTAAAGCTTTAAATTAAACCACACCACTATCTAAATAAAATTGTAGGATTTTTTTCCTCTTCTTTTTCTTAATAATTAACATGTTGTCTCAAACTTGTGCATTTTTTTATAGACTCCAATTTGACTTATGTAATATACCATATATGCTGTCTTTTCTGAAACATTAGTGTTTCCTTTCTTTCACAAGTGACCGCCTCAGATTTTCCTCTTTTTAAACACTCTAAAAGCCCTTTTTTTCTTTTTTTTACATATTATCCCAGAAAAAGTTACCGATTTATATCACAAACTTTGCTAAAAGTTTGACTGGTCGTTCAATGCTTCTGCTTGTTTTGTCCTGGTGGTCCAGCTCACTTTCACACCTGAAAAAGATGCATATTGAATTTTTTTTTCTGGTTCTAAACTTTCCATGGTTATTGGCAGCCTGCCCAGAGTGTAATCCAGTTCTCAGCCAATGGCATCCGTATAAAACACCTTGACCCTGAGCAGGATGAAGCATGATAAACAATGCATGAGGTCAAAAGGTGTGAAGCTTCTATGAGGTGTTTCTTCTGAAACTTTTGCTCACTTTGCTTATTAAATTTTACCTTCATAAATCCATTTTCTAAACCCGGTTAGTAGAGGTGAGCGATACTGGGAATTTGGGTATCGATTCAATACCAAATAATTACAGATATCAATACTGATACCTTTTTCTTTACATATTGTATTATAGAATAACTTTGGAAATATAAATTTTTCTGTTAAATAAATGTATAATAAAGCATTGGAACATAAAAATTACAGCAATCTGTACTGAACATACATCAAATATAGAATGTGTAAACTAAAAATTGTATAATACCATTATAATAAAAATAAAAAAGTAACTAGTGCTAAATTTTAAAAAAGGAAAAATGCAACAAAAATGTAAGTAACAGTACCGCAAACTTATATATATATGTTAAAATAAAAGCCGTAATAAAATATCAAAGTCACAAGTCAAATAAAGATATAAATGACACAACAAAAAATCTTGAAATGGTGTGAAAATACTTATTTATGTCACTCTCGACTCTCTGATGAGGAAGGGAGGTGAGGGGCAAAACGTGAGGAGGTGGTGCTGTTAATACAAGCAGCCAACGTTGCCAGATTGGGCCGCTTCCCCACAAAAATTGGGCGGGTTTTTACTTAAATTGGGCAGTTTTTTGCCCAATCTGGCAACACTGCAAACAGAAAGACTATTGCATGAACTTGTTAAATTCAAACTCTGTATGTATTAAAGACAAACTGCTGATACTTCACCTTGGTATTGATGCTATCAATACTCA
Source organism: Oryzias melastigma (assembly GCF_002922805.2). NCBI lineage: Eukaryota > Metazoa > Chordata > Actinopteri > Beloniformes > Adrianichthyidae > Oryzias > Oryzias melastigma. The sequence continues at coordinate 10,086,173 of NC_050523.1, read as the reverse complement.
GATCGACACACCCACCCCTACCGGTTGGTCTAATTTGGGGGTCAAGGGGTCGCTGGTTCGCCAATTAAACTCTCATTTACATCTTAGGGACAATTAAGAATCACCAATTAACCTAAATAGTTTTTGGACTCTGAGAGGAGAAAAGCCACGCCTGCACAAAGAGAAAATGCAAACTCCCTACAGAAAATACCAAGGTTGGATACAAACCAGCCCCTACAGGCTGTAGAAACAGGATTTGGCTCCAGTAATCACCAAAATGAATAAATACCTGTGATTCAATATTGCTTTATTTTTTTTATTTTACCGTGCCAAAAACAGAACTAAATTCCAGTTTCAGCAATAGAGGTTGTATTGTGGTAAAGTTGAAAAACAAGTTAAACAGGTTGAAAAAGAATTTTTACCACCTAAAGTGATTCATTTGAGTTTTTTAGGGGTAGAAGCTTAAGTGAAACAAAGATTCGAGCAGAATACATTATCTTTCTTTTAGATTTGTTGTCTGACTATTGCAGAAGTGATGACTGAAGACTTTCCAGAGTATCGGTAACATGCATCAATTCCCCTGTCTTTGCCAGTGGGAAATACGGATACATATTTTAACACTGAGTTAGTCAGACTGTGTTGCTTAGTCATCGAGCTTCATAATGAATTCTGCAGCCTTGCCGATTACCCAGACTAAAACTGCATTATAAAAAGATTACAATTATGGTAAATGGCATATAGTTATTTAGCGCTTTATCAGCTTCTTGGAAAAGCCCAAAGCGCTTTACAGTCACAGTCTGTGTGCACACACATTCACACACTGATGCCGAATACTGGCACCAACATACAGTATATCCATCAGGAACAACGAGGGGTTAATCATCTTCGACATATCTTCCAATCATTTTCAAAAAATAAAATCTATGTACTTATTTTTACAGAATTAGAGACATGGCCCCAATATTTCCATAAATTGTGTTTTTTTATTTTATTAATTCAGTCATTATTTTTATAAATAGGTGTTTTTTGAAAAATACACATCTTGACTGAACATTTTTGACCTTCAGCTTCTTTTGAGTAAAAAAAATTAACACTGCGAGATGAGTTTCTGTATAAACAGACAAGTTTCTTCAAGAAATGCAGCAAGTTTGTGGCACCATAAGTAACGTCCAGGGGATGTACCACATTGATGTGGTTCCCATGACAACGTCAAACAGACCACTCTTATATTATGATAAAATATCTGTACAGGAGGATGAACTTAACTGAAAATATTATTATGTGCTCTATTCAATTCTTCCTTTTTCTTTAGCAATAAAATTCTTGCATTGAAATTTTTAACAGTAACAAGATCTACAGACGTTTTGTTTTCCTTCTTATTTTTTCAGTTTTTTTTAGTCTTTCCAGATGTCAGCAACTGTCCAAAACCTCTGAAAGTGGGGCCATGAGAACCGCAGCCCGTGGAGAACAGCTGAAGTCCCAGAGGCTTCTTCTCTGAAGATTCCCTCATTCTAATCTCAGTAGCTGTTTATCAGATCGGGTCTTCTTTAATCTCGAGAGACCTGATAAAGCTGCAGTTTGTTTACCGATGTCCATTTTTTTTACATCACTAGGTCACAGAGCTTCATGTTTAGCATTCCTTGTTTTACAAATATAATAAAACATCCAGAAGGAAGACAGAGGCAATGGGTAAGACGGATGACCAGTGTTTTTTTTGTCTATATCGTCTTCTTCAAACACATAAACTTCACAACTTGGAAGAAGATTTAGTAATTATCAGGGTTGAATCCTGGCAATTTATTTGGAATGTCCACGTTTTTCCTTATTCATTTGTACGGTTTCTCCAGGGACTCCAGCTTCCTCCTACAGTGCAGAAACATTTAATAGGCTGATCATTGACCCTTAAATAGGTGTGTTTCTGTGTGCAGGCCCCTGTGATGGACTGATGAACCCCATCTTTACTTTGAAAAAACTGGGATGGGTTTCAGGTAAGCAGGAACAGACGATGGATGGATGTAAATAATATGTTGGTGTAAAATAAATAAATAAATAGCTAAATGTTTTCATGCTAATATTCACTAATAAGCAAATGAATAAATCATTCATGGTCTCAGCAAAGACTGCAGTGCTGTTTAATGCCCAACATAATGCAAACGTTCATGCAGAATCACACATATCCAAATTACGATGTATATAAATAAAAGTGTCAGGGATACACTTACATTACTTAATATTTACACAGCAGATTATTTTATTGAAAGAAGTAAAGCCTCCATATGCTGAGTTTATAGTAGATTAATTATCAACAAGCCTTTAAAAAAAGAGGTAGTAATAATTTCTAGTTACAGTTTGTCTCCTTGTAACTATGATGCAACACTGCCATCTGCTGGTAAATCACAGAACATTTAAAACCTCAGGAATGTGCTCCTTTATCTGATTTTTCATGGATAATATTATTTAGAGAATCCCTTTTTATAGATACAGTTGCAGAATTTACTATGGATCCTGTTCAAGAACGTTTTAATTTTGGATTTCCGTGAGCACAATGAAAATAGCACAATGTTTCCCTCAAAGAACCACTAGGAAGCAGCATTTAGCTCCAGTAATAGCAACCCTGAAGTTTACTGCTGTGTCTTTGATACTTACATTAACTTAAGACATTAATTGCATAATATTAATAGTTTGCTCATTATTAATTGCTTATCAATTTGGGCATATTTTATTGTTTATTAATGCATTAATACAAGTCTATTTTTAAGTTATTTCATTTGTTTTGATCAATGTTATACTGAATACAATATTAAATAACATATGTATATATATTATTTAAATCAATACAAAGTTCTGTCAAACTTCCAAGATGAAATGACTCAAAACACCAGACAAGAACTTTGACCGTCTTAATCTGTTACACTTTGATTAAACTCCAATTAGAGGAAACACATTTCTACTCAATTTACATTTTAAAACTGAAATAAAATACAAATTTGATGTTAAAAACAATTGCACAGAGTGGAGTGGTTGCTCCATTGCTCAGCAGTGATTATTTTAAGTCGCACATTTCTGTTGCAGAATGATTGTACAGTTAAATTCTCCTAGTTTTGTCTGTGGACGCCTGGTGTTGACCCCAGTCTCTCTCATCTGTGCAGCACACAGTTACAAAGCCAGGGGGCAGAGGTTATCTGAAGCGGGAGACTGAAAACCTAACGGACTAAAAGCTTTATGTAAAATTATAGTTCATATTTGCTCACTACAGGACACACTGTTCTTTGTCTGCTCCAGAATGATTGATGTGTGTCAATGGAATCATTTGAAGAAGAGGATACAGCAGACCTGGGTGTGAAGACATAAACCTGAGCTTTTATTTATTTATTTTTTGGAGAAAACTCTTAAACTTGTTTAAGATGACTTAAATATTTTTATTTATTGCCTTTTTTTAGCCTCAATTCATGGATATGCCGAACAGACTTGCAATTCTATTGTCTACTGTTTAAAATTTGATTTTACTGAAGTGATTATTAGTCTTGTTACATTAAAAATCAATATAAATGCTAATAGGGAATATCTTTACTTTTTGGGCTATTTTACTATTATTTGTTTTTGCCTTTTACTTGTTTTTAATGTTCTGAACTTTTAACGTGCAGCGCCTTTTTGATTGCAGTCATGCATAAATAAACATGAATTTAATAAAATTCCTTTGATGAAAATCTCTCTTTAGACAAACAGTTTTTGTTTATGAACTGATCTTGCTGGAGCCAAATCATAATTTTGATCATTTGACCTCTGCAAACGCACAAGTTTCTACTTTTTCTTGTATTTTTATCCTAAAGCTGAAACATTTTGGTTGATTTTTAATTTTCACATTTGCAAAAGAATATACAAAAAACTCAAGTCTTTATAAACCTTTCTAAAATGAAAAACATTTACTTTCCATCTGATCTGTGACTCACAATAACAAATACATAGTTATTTAATAAAAAATTATATTCTGATTTGATTCAAATCCCTGAAGAAAATAAAAGAAAAAAACAAGAATTTAATGGTAGCAGTGAACAATCATATTTTATTTGATTTATTCTTATTTTTTATGAATATTAAAGTACTTGTTGAGCCCTGCGAACAACACAACTGATTTATTTCCTCTGTGGTCAAACCATCCTCATCAGACACTTGAGTTTACACCTCTTCCTGATAACATCCAGAAGGGCTTTCCTGCCTCGGCTTTTGACCAAACTTCCTGTCGTCTTTCAGATTCTTCTTGTGCCTTTTGTTCACTAACCTGGTTTGGGATGAGCTCCCTATCTTTAACCAAAACTATATATTAAAATTTGAGAGGAAGCACAGCAAAAATGTGTTCAGTTTTGGTGATTGTTTGCTCTCAAAACCCTCGTTCTACTTAAAAAATGTCCCTGCTCGCATTAAAGATCTCATTCGGTGAATTCCAAGCATATAAAACAAAGAAAAACAAAAAACTGACATTTTTCGTTAAATATTTTATAACCTCTCTACCAAAAAATCTCAGTCTAGAAAAACTGTAACTTGACAGTATGAAATAGAAAAAGTCTGCCACTTTGTGCTCTTTTAGAAATAATATGTTTCAACAGTAATAATATAATTTTCTTTCTGTTTTTCGATGAATTATTTCATATTAGCCTATGATTTTTTAATTTGCTGTTCTCCTTGAAGTTCTCTTAACCTCAATAGAAACTACTGACTAATTTAACAAAATACCCTTATTTTCCCCTTTTTTAGATGGTATTTGGTCAAACATTATATCGAGGCTTGGATCCCTTTACCACTTAATTCAATTGAGGTATTAAGGAAAATTATTCAAGTATCCCTTTATACTATAAAAAAGGACTCATCTGCCCAGTCTAACTTCCCACTCATACTAAATGTATCAGAATACAGAAATATTTGCACTCGTTTCATTCTTTAAAAAAGACTGTTGGAAAAATGAATAAAACAAATAGATAAAAAAAAAAGTAAAAATATGTTTTTAATATTATTATTTGAAATCTCATTTTAACTTTTTCTCATGTTTTTTTTTAATTCCTTCAAACCAATTATCAACATGCAGTGTTTTATGTCTTGATGATAGTGTCTATTTTTATTATTTTTCTCTTCACAATTGTTTTGTTTTGTTGCACAGTTTTATCTTTTTATTTTGTATGTGTGCTGTTTGAGTGCCATCTGTTTACTGCAAAACAAACCTTTCAAAACATTTGCCAAAGGGCAAATCTGGATTCTTAAAAAAGGTTTGTAAGAACAAATAATTCACTTTTTAAAACCCACAAAAGGAAAAAAAGACATTGGAGTGACAAATGTAGCTGAAAACTTTTACCTGAGAGATGTTCAATGATATAATGACTATTTATTTTGTTTATTACTACAAAATAAAAGCATTGAGAGCTCAATTGGAGAAACCAGTATTATTATTATTATTATTTTTTACTACTATGTCGCTTTAGTGACTGTAGCTATTCATAGGAAGACAGAATCCAAGCATAGAAGTGGAAACCTGTGTGCCTCCAATGAAAACAGCTTAAAATGACTACAATAACAAAACAGACAGCCAAAACAAGCTAAAGGGAACACAAATGTTCAATTTAAGTGTTCAGGTCTTTGAAAACTAAAAGATATCTTATTTAAGTACATGTGACTTAGGAAAATGATCGGCTCCTCAAATCCCTCACAGTCTTCCATATTTAAACTGTTTGATTTTGGGCATTTAATATGTAGTAATAGCCATTTAATGGATAAGATATTACTCAAAATGTATTACTTATCTAATATTTTGTTAAAGCAAAAGTAAACACTGTGATGCATTCTTTTGTAACGAGTGTTTACTTGTATACAAAAGCCTTACAGTCACCTGTAAGGGATTTTTAAATGACTTTTTTGACTTATTATAATGTTTCATGTACAATATGTTTTTTTTTTACTACACCACTGATTTATTGATTAGGGGGCAACATTGTCATCCTTCTTTCATTTTTGTCACTTTTTTCTAAGTTTGCATAAGTTTACTTGCCAGTTCTAAAACCAGATGCTTTTTACCCAGGGTGTGCCCCCAGGTTCATGTCTAAGACCACTGTAATTTACATCATGACCCTTAGTATTTTAAATAGAAGATTGTATTTCTCCAAATTACAGAAGTAATTACAGTTTTATTTCATTTTAGCATAACTTTATTCACTTAAACTTTCAAATCAAATTTGGAAACCTGACTTATTTTTCCAACATAAAAATGTAAAAAGTCACAAATTCTAGAATTGTTTTTAAGGACACTGTCCCCATTCTTCAAACTTTTCGGTGAATACATTTTAAAATCAGTGGGTTTTTTTTTTTTTTTTTTTTTTAATGACTATGATGTGTTCAGTTGCTCAAAAAGGAAAATTCTTTCCTCTGGTACCTTTTGAACATACAAGTGTTGAGAGCTAAGACACTGGAAGAGGTTTTGCTCAGTTTTGTTGCACCACATAAAAACAGACTACAATCTAAAATACAACTGAAGGAAGTTTAGAATTGTTGATTTCTGGATTTATTCAGGGGAAATATCTGTTAGGAATTCTGCTGTAATTATCTCTACACCAGTTGGAATCATTCAACTCTAAACTTATCTCCCTTTTAAAAAGAGATTAAGTATCTCAATGTTTTTTTAAATAGATTAAATGAATTAAAACCTTCATTAATTATGCTATTTTCATCAATTGGTGCTTGATGCTGAATTAGTTTGTCCTTCTTTTCATTGGTATAAATTAAACATTTAGTTAAATTCTTTTTGAACAGCAGAATAATCCCAGAAAGCTCTGATTCTTCGGAGTGACAAATGCTCCTCCTTGCGTCATTTTGTCGAGGAAAAGGCGAGCCCTTCAGGGTCAAAAATCTGTTAGGTCGCCGAGGTCAAGGCTCTGGCATCTTGTTTTGCGTGCTTGCTTGTTTACTGAATATCTGAGAACCTGAAGAAAGGAAGAGAGCGCCAATCTCCGTTTGCATCCCTTCAGGCGTGACGTACTTCTCAGAAATCTTAGTTTTGGTGTTTGCAATCAGTGTAATCAATCACCATCCTTAATTTCCTTGTTTGCGGCGTTGATGTGTTGTCTCCTAAAAGCACTTGTCATTCCGCGGCTACAGTAAACAACCTGTTGAGGCGCGGCCAGACTGTAAATAGCAGAACATCTATTTGTAGTAATTCGGTGTTATTTACTACTCCATTCACGCACCTTTGTTTCTGCAGGGGCGGCAGTGACGCGTTCAGGGAGTCAGATGGAGGGTTTTTCTCACCAATGCTTTCCTGTTATTTTCCAGGGTCCTTTGTTTGGTTTCGGGACCTCAGCCTGTCGGTTCTCAGGGGACTAAGAGGAATATTAAAGCCTGAGGAACACTCAGCTCACATACCTGTGTGTCTGTCACCTTGCTTGTACTTAATGTAGTTCTGTTCAGTAAATGGGCTCAAAGAAAGGTTTTTAATCACCAAAAAATAAAATAATTTTCATGCTAAGATGTGAAAAAGTTTTACATTTTTCAATTTTGTTAAATTTGAAACTGTAATACCTTCTATGACCAATCATTTTAACATTTCTGGCTAAAATGTACTAAATTATATGGAATACATATAAAGTTTTTTAATAAAGCTGTGAACCAAATTGCTCCAACTAACAAATATCTTTAATATTTATTAGAAATTCAATCTTTTATATAATGATACAAACTCTAAACAAGGTGTAGTTAAATAAATCTTGATGCAAAATATGTTTTAAAGATGTTTTTTTCTGTACAAATGCCTCAGATATTAATTAAGAGGACCAAATACAACTGTTTTATTTTTCTTCAAGAGTAAAAACTCATAATTTACCTCTGTTAAATGGTTGTGATTGCACATTTTTTAAATAAAATTAAAAAAAGAGAAAATAGTGAGAAGAATAAAAAAGTCAAATATTAAAAAAAATGTATGATTTTCACTTAAATTGTCATTTAATGCTTCGATAATTCCTTATAAGAGTCCTCGTGCAAAAATAATTTAGATCTAAACTAGGTAAACTTTACTTTTTTATTACGTAAAAAGAAATGTTGAAGTAATTCGCTGCTTGTTTGCCCTGAGTTCCTTAACCTCTTTGAACTCTAATGCTTTTCAATGAGGTGTCACTCGTAATTTCCGAGCTTTCGGAGTGTCACTTGGAAGAAAAAAAAAGAAAAGCCATGCCTTTAAATTCCTTTGCCGAGCAGACACAACAACAACAGGAAGAATGGCCATTTTCACAGGTGTCAGGAAGCACAGGAAATAAACAGGCTGAATACTGGAAAACAGTTTCGTACCAGAAAGAGTCAGAGGTGAGATTAATAGGAAAGATTGTGAAGCCAAGAGGAACTGTTTAGAAATGTTGCGCAATATGTTTGAATCTGTTTTAACATCTTGTTAATTTCAACAGTTTATGTTGAGGTTTTACATTGAAGATTAATGTAACACAAAGTGCTGCTTCGTTAAAGGGGCATTTGAAAGTTATTCAGTGTTAAAATATATATATTTTTTCAGATATTACCTCTGTTAAATATTTAAAATGTCACACTAACATGGATTTTCATTAATATTTGCTTTTTGTAATAATGATTTGAGTTGAATGTTGCAGAATGAATGGATAAGACACACAAAAAAACAGAGATAAGTTAAAATTGTGCGTAACTCTCACTAATATGAGAAGCTTTTCATTTCTTATCCTGAAAATAAATGTTAAAACTACAAGATATTCCAGATATAGCTAAATTATTCTAATTGTTTATTTTAAAAATGATGATTTTAAAAGCCAAATTTCTTAAAAATAAAATAATAACTTCCCCTGCTGTTGATTGTTTCGTGACAAATAAAGACAGAACATCCTGTAGTGAAAATACAAAGTTGCAAGAAAAAGTACTTGGATTTCTGCATAAATTTATCGTAAAATATGTTCTGATCTTCATTTGAGTCACATCAGTAAATACATAATCTTCCCAAACAAAAACAACACACAAAAAATGTAAGTTATCATGTTTTATTTAACAAAATGTGCAGAGAAGATATGCATGGGGCAGCTTTAACCAATACATCCACCTCATTGATTCTTAGCTAAAGTAGAAATAATTTGCCTTGGAGTTCACATTTGTTCAATCTTACACTTTGAATGTTTACATGTTCAATAAAACATGAAAACTTAAATTTTTTTGCATCGTATTTGTTTATGAAATCTGTGCTTATCTGGTAATGTGACTTAGATGAAGATCTGATTTGTTTATGACAAATTCATGCAGAAATATAACTAAACTCAAAGGGGTCACATATTTTTTCTTGCAACTGTATTTATTTAAAGGCTTAATTGGAATTTCTATTTTCTCAGCGGAAATTTTGAATTTTTCCAAACAAAATCACAATTATTGTCCCCCCACAGATATTAAAACTCTAATGCCTTGTAGTCAATAATGCAATGTGTGTCCAAAATTATGACAAAACTTTAGTCAAATGTTAAAAAATCAATTGAAATCATGAATTAACAGTTGGTAACTTTGCTTTTATTCAGCTGATGTATTAGAGCTACATGACATTTTCTGCATTAGCAGTTTGCATTAAACAGAAAAGATTGAGAAGAAATAAATTCAAGGTGTGTAGCTGTCATTTAACAACAAAAACATATTCAAATCGATATTAGATTTGTGAAAATTGATTAAAGAAATAAAAACAAAACTTTCAAATGGTGTAAAAATCATCTTTTTTAACATAATAAAATATAATTTTCGGCTCATTTATAAGTTAATGTTCCATTTTTCAAGTGTTGTCAGCGGGGGGAGAGTCTCTTTGGAGCGGCGGATCTGTCGGTGTGCGCAGAACTCACTTCACCTGAGCCTGTCTCACCTGCGGGGAGGAAGAGGAGGAATAGGGGGTTATTATTCTTCCAAATGGAACAACATAGTATTAGTGGGGAAAAAAATATTCACCTGGTCTTGGTCCAGTTTTAAGCTTTCCAGCAATTTTGGAGAAAAAGGTGAGGGTGAGACAAGCTCCAGACTCCCTGTCGCAGATTCCCCCTTTGCAGTTGCATGATTTACGACACTCAACTCCATAGGTGCCGTATGGGCAGTCTGCAAAAAGAAAAGAATATTTTAAGGATTTAAATGTGGATATGAATCTGGTTTATTGAAAGGAGAAGCCTATAGGCTCAAAAGGTTGTGACGACACGATTGATCACTGGATTTAAAAATGCCGCATCCATTTATCACATCTAAAGGTTACCTTTGCATATCCCGTATTCGTCTCCATAATCGTCCTCGTCCTTGTAGAACTCGCAGAATAATCCCGGCCCGCACTTCACCCCGTGCATGCCCGACACGGTGCGGTAGCAGTGCTCCCCTCTGCCGGCTGCGCACACCTGGCAACAGCCGCAGTCATCCAGCACCGTCCGGGCGCAGCGCTGCGTCCCGCCGCAGCGCTCCACGCTGCATCTGTCCGGGCAGTTCACCGCGTACTTCACGCTGGCGCCCCACGCATCGACGTGGCGCACCACCAGCGAGGACAGCACTGTGAGGAGGAGAATGGACATCTTTCGCTTGCTCGGATGCGGGGTCTCCGTGGAGAGGAAAGAGACTCTCTGCAGGACTTGCGCGCACTGACCTGCGGCGCATCAGGTTGCAGGGTTATCAGCGAAGAACAACTTTGTTTTGCACGTGGTTAGCCCTCGTCAATTTCCTCGTTCCGTTGTTATTCGAGCCTTTCTGTCAGTCAGTCCCCCTTTTAGAAATCCGGCGTGGGATTAACTCTGAACCGCCATCCAGGAATTGAAGTTCGTGTGACCTGATGTCATAAGTTATCTTTGGTTTGTTTTTGTCTGAGTCTCGGAACCCCCAGCCTCCCATGACATCAGCTTCTGCTGTGACTCTGCGGATGTGGAGGGCTCATTCAGGCTGTCTTTGTTAGAAACTTAGAAAATAGAGAATGTGTTTAGTGGAATTTCAGGAAAACAAAAAAAAATCAAACTTGAAAATATCTCATAATTTGGAATGTTTTATATGAGAGACTTATCTAACTCCTGATCACAGTTTAAACTTAATTGGAAAAAAGGACATTAAAAATGTCCACAGAGCCTGTCTTATGTTCACATACCACACAACTAAAATGGTAAAACTGTTTTTTTTTTTTCTTAAATTAAGCCTTTTTTAAAAGTTCATTGACAGAATTGCATTTTACTTTCCCAAATACTATTTACTCCATAAATAATGTTGCAGATATGTTTGAGAAAGTGACAAAAATAGGAATAAAAATGTTGTTTTGCTTTGCTGTTGGTGTTTATGGATCAAAAAATTCATGTTTTTAATCATTTTTTATTGTGATACATTGTCCTACAAATAATTGAGATAATTAAGTCCTATGAAGTACTGAACTGACTTAAAGTCATTAGAAACGAATTGCACTTCTCTGGTTTTTAGTACCAGAACCTATTTTTAAAGTAAGGTGAATTAATTTGTATTTTTATAATATTCCACATGACATGATGATAGATTTACAGCTAAATCATTTAAACAAATTGATTCCTCAAATAAACAAGCATGTAACCATCCATCCATCCATCCAGCCCATGACTGCACCTTAAAATCATGTCCATAAAAATTTTGAACGTAAGTGACAAGTTGAATCACTTACCAGAGTCAAACACCCACTGTGAATACATTTGACTTACTTCAGTATAGGCTAATTTTTAGCAACTTCTTGATTGTACAGAGACCTGACAACCCTCCTTTGGGGTCCCATAGTACCTCCCACAGAACACAAGGTACAAGATCAAATTATTTCCCCAAATCCACAAAGCCTTGGATTGGCTTTGCAAATTTCCACAATCTGTGTAAGGCGTGGAGCTAACCCACTGTTCCACAAATATAGCTAACACTGCTC
>NC_050523.1:10042400-10073746 GCF_002922805.2 Oryzias melastigma | reverse complement strand
CAGAGTCAAACACCCACTGTGAATACATTTGACTTACTTCAGTATAGGCTAATTTTTAGCAACTTCTTGATTGTACAGAGACCCGATGACCCTCATTTGGGGTCCCATATTCCTAGAGCACCTCCCACAGAACTTTACAAGGCACAAGATCAAATTATCTCCCCAAATCCACAAAGCCTTGGGTTGGATTTGCAAATTTCCACAATCTGTGTAAGGTGTGGAGCTAACCCACTGTTCCACAAACAGAGCTAACATTGCACTGGTCCTTCTAAATCAGAGGTTCAACTATCAAAGGAATTCTTGTTGTCAAGCACCATAGAGTAGGCTTTCCCAGGTAGAGCAGTATGTGGAAAAGAGGATCCATCAGTTCAGTCTGCCTGTCCACAGGAACCATGTCAAGACGTGTCACCCAAGACTGCTCCATAACATTTAGAGATACATGAATCACTTAAACCTATGAAACACTGACACAATAATACTTTTAATGTACAAGTACCCAGTACAGTAATAATGTATATAAAGTACATCTACCTTTTTTTGTACAACATACTTCTGGTAGCAGGCTATCTAAATGATTGCTTATATGAGAATAGGCTAAAAGCCCATATTATATTATTCACTAACTAAATATCCAGGTATTGGATCAGTAGTTATTTGTTTTATAAAAGACATTCATTTAAGTTGATGTGGTAATACATTTGAGATTCGTTTTTATTTAACTAAACATTTGTTATTCTCAAGTAAAGTCGCAAGAGTGACATGTTTGCTTATTTATTTGTTTATTTATTTGAAACTTTATTACATATGTCAGTTTCATTACAAAAAAACTGTACACAAAAACAATTGAAATACACACAAACATGAATAAAGTAAAATAAATCAGAATCAATAAGCAAATAAACAAAAACATACAATGAGTATTTAGATGAGTTTATAGAAGTGTGGTTTATAAAACTTTGCAGAATTGATATTGTTATGATGTTTATTTATTTATCATACAGATCCAGAAATGACCTGTGACGTCAGGCTCCCCGTCTAAGACACTGCTACAGCCTACATTTCCCACAATGCAACATTTCTAAATTTCCCTTTTGGCAGATTGTGCAGCTTTATAATCTGTGGCAATGCAGAATTACTTTTATTTTTATATAAAACTGCTTCAAAACTATATAAATTAGTAGAATATTTATTTTATATTTGCATTTTTTTTAAGTTATAGCCTCGCCTGCAGCGCTCACAGACATGCCATCTGGTTTATCAGGCAGGTATCCCACACAGGTACAATAAAAGAGCAAAAACCAAAAGAAAGATGTTGAAATGGATGACTCCTGAGCACGCTGTGGCGCTAAGGTAGAGAACCAATCTCCCGTTGCCATCAATGTTTAAAGCAGAAGAAGGGGGGGTGGGTGAGTGAGCTAGGATAAAGCTGACGCGAGAATCACGTCCAAGGGAGACCTCACTGGGACGGGACAGGTAACGTAAACCCCCACAACGACTGAGATCCACTGCTAAGGTAAGTTGAATATATGCAACCGTATCACGTAATTTATAGTATAGCAGCCAGCTTAAAAAAAATAAACGAATTAGCTCCGTGATGGTTAGCGGGGTGTGTTTTTACTGTCAGGAAAACAAGCGGAGGGGCTTGGTCGGGTTTGACAGCCGTGGAGCAGACTAGCAACTGCAGTGCAGCCTGCGTGTTAGCTCAGCTGTCAGCGCATATGCAAAATGTTGGTGCGGCCAATGACACGGCGTTTTAAATTCTCACTTTACGTTGTTTATGCTCGTGTCAGGGAGCTAGGGAGCTAGCTAGCTAGCTAAAAAAAGAGACATCACCCGCGCGAGACGTTAACGTTCGACTGTGCAGTAACAAGACTGGATAATGTCGTTATGCGTGAATTAATGACTGTCCTGCCACCTGCTCGTTTGTGTTCTAGCTGAACTCACTTGTTATAACTTTACTCATTTTATTTTTATTTTTAATACATTTAAATAAAACTCCTTTTAAGGCACGCGAGCCGAATTTGTCATTAAACCACTCTGTCTATCTACGGTCAGTCTCACGCGCTCATAGTGAAGTAGGATAAATGTTCACCTTGGACACGGTTGCCCTGGCAACAACAGTCGCTAATTAGCCCGGCTACTTCCTCTAGTCCGTCCAGGATGAGCCCACAGACCCTCTGCTTTTAGACAGAGGTTTATTGAATAAAAGTTAATTGAAGACAGTGGGAATTTTTGTAAAGTTATTTTAAAGGGGAACTTTCAAATTTAGGCTAGAAATAAACCATTGGTTCTTATTTTATCAGTCAACTCATATTTTGTTTTCCTCAAATCTTTATCCAAAACATAAAAATGACATGCAGAAACGATAAGAACTAAATCCATTTTTTTTTTAAAAAGAAATGCCAGTAAAAACAGCCAAATTAAGCTAAGTAAATTATCTTAATATATAAAAAATAAGATATATGTTTTACATTTTTTGTACTGGATTAAATGGAGCACAAATGATTTTAGATTTGGGCAAATAACTGAAAGAGATTTCGAGTTTTATTACTAAAATTAGTTTCACTCATTTATACATTTAATTATTATATAGTTGAACCAAATAGTGAATTTGAGAGGATTTTTTTTATCATTATATTCTTCTATTAAAAGCAGAAACAATGTCACATTGTGGGTGAAAAGGAACACAAGTAAAAATTTGTAGCTTTAATAGTGAGTTGGCTATAATAAATTTGCTTTAATAAGATCTTGCGTGGTTTGAGTAGATACTTAAATATCTTTTTTTGAGTAAGCTGGCATTTGGTTAAAATAAAGATTAAAGAGTTATATAGTATTATTTTGAGATGTCTGGTGCTTTTGTTGCTGTTGTCTGACTGTTGGACCAGCTACTCAGTGTTGGCTGTTATTTTTGGCCCCGGTGGAAACCATATAGCCCCCGAGGCCTCAAGCAAGGCAGGAGCAATGGGTCTTTGCAACAGGGGTCTTTGCGCAAAGTGACATGGTCATATGTTTAGCAGCGTGTAACTCACAGCAGCTCACATTTTATCATAGGCTTTTAATAATAGCAATAACTTGAGTGGGTCATGAAGATTAAATGTGAGGAGCTCCTTTTCACTCTTGCACTGTAAATGTCATTTTAATGTTGTTTTTCCTAATTCAATTCTTTATTATAGCATCATTTGAAATGTATGTTTTGTCGTTAACAAAAGATTTAAGGTATCTTAAGAGCATTTTTTAAAGCAAAATTTTGTAGTTATGAAAATCCTTAGTGAATTACATTATTTTATTCTGTTGCTTTCAACTATTTAATATGCACCAAAAATCACAAGTTTATCTCATTATTAATACAGAAGTGATTTTTCAAAGTGTGATGTTGTGGGCCTTCCTTCAGTTAAAATGTGAAACATGACGCCTCCTCACTGCCTATCATTCACTTGTAATTTCTCGATGGCTCATTACCGTATTTGGCTTTTTGATTCCTTTAACTTAAACTTTTGTTAATATACAGCCAGATATGTTTATTTTCACCATTAAAATTCTTTTAAATAACACCTACTAAAAATAAGGACAATACAAACAGTTATTTGCTTGTATGACACATTTTATTGTTATCAATGCTGGAATGAATCTGAATAATTATATTTTGCACAAGCATGTCTTGATGTTGTAAAGCATAATAGCTGAGAGGACAAGAGTCTCCCATTAGTGTGGGTGTGCCACTTAGCTTTTATCCTGGAGTGAGCCGACCTATTTCAGGGATGCCTACTGGGTTTGTGGCATTAGCTGGGATGTAGCCTGCTGGAAGCTGCAAAATTTCCCTCACTGAAGAGAAACCTGACGCCTTTACAGTCGAGTTTCTTGGCAGGGAAAACACATTATAACTGGGTGTTTCAGCAGCAAATGTAGGTGAGAACAGTGATAATTCTGTCAGTGCAAATTTTTTTCACCACCTGCTGCTTTGTGTTTTTTTTCTTCAGGTGTGCAGGAGCGATTGGATAATGCACAGACATGGTGCCTTGTCAAACCCATGTGTTGTTGAAGTGGCAGGAGCACTTCAATAGTTCCTGGGCTGCAGAGGAGGGTTTGAAGACGGCCAAGAGGCATGGGGCAGCCGCCCTCTATGATAAGCTTCTACACAACAAGGAGTTGGTGACTCTTGCCCAGCCTGTGCAAGAACTCGTCGGCCCGCGGCTGCCAGACTTTGAGTGTGATGCCAGTGCGGCAGCGGAGAAGGAAGAATACCTGTCATCCCTGCTTCGTAGCCAACGATGGCTGGCTCACCGCATGCTCACGCAAACCTCCTACACCCTGGCCCTTCACCGCAGGCTGGTGGTTCTGCAGAGGATCTACTATGCATTTCACAGCAAATATCATGACAAATTCCGCGTGCAGCTGTCCTCCAAGTGCACAGAGGGAGGCACTGAAGGCGGCCCTCTGGAGATATCTGCAGAACCATGCCTCTCTGGGGCAGCTGGGAAAGTCAAGTCGGGCACAGACGTTCTGATAGAAATGGGTGTGAGGACAGGTTTGAGTCTGCTCTTCTCCTTACTGCAGCAGAACTGGAGGTATGCAGCCTCCGTGCATCCAGAGTCTGTGCTTTGCAATGACGTGCTGGCCACAGCATCTTCGGTTCTGGCTTCACTGCCACCACTTTCACTTGCTAATGAGAACAAGATCCCATCAGTGGGTTTGGATTGCTTGGCACAGGTGGCTAACTTCCTAAAGAAGACGGCAGTGAGCAGTGGATTGGGTGGGGCTGACCCAACCGGTCGGAGGCTAGCGCTGGAGCTGCTGCTGGGGTTGGCCATGCAGAGAGGCTCCCTGAAGTTTTTGTTAGAGTGGGTGGAGGTAGCTTTGGCTGCATCTATGTCCTCTACAACCTCTGTGCCGTCTTCCTCCTCCTCCTCCTCAATGGGCTCCCAGCAGTCAGCTGCTGCAAGCTTTGATGTCATTCAGCAAACTCTCCTACAAATGAGGCAATACTCGGTATGTCTTTAAACCTCATTTTCATACCTAATAATCATCAGTGTGAGACACTATTGATTATCTTATAGATTAGGCTAAGTTTATCTCTCTCTTCTGATATCAAATTGTGTTATTTTAATCAATTTAACAGATCATACCATATATAGGAATAGCAGCTGCTGTTTGTTTGTTATTCCAATTGCTTGTGCTTTACATTTGTTAGTAGATTAAATAAGTCATTCATGCTTTATCAAAGACAGTCATGGATTTAAAAAAATCAGATTCATAAAGTTGAGTAAATGAAGGAAGATCTGACATTTTTATGACATCTGATTGAGTCATTATTCGTATTTCCTTTCATATTATATTTAAGGTTTTATCTCTTCTGTTTTTTAACCTGTAATGCTGTTATTCATTTTTGCACGTAGTCTTTTTTAAAATGCTATTTCTATTTTCTTATTGAGATCAAGCAAAGACAAAAAAATGGCCTTTTAACTACAAATTGTTCCTGCAATATTCAACAAATTGATAATCAAAATAGAGCGATGGATAAAAACCAAAACCTAAAGTTAGAGCAAGAAAACATTTGAGAATGCTAATAGAAAACTTGCATATTTGAAAACTTCAAACTTTAGAAAGTTTAATATTGTTTGACCAAAATCTGTAACTGTCTAAATTAAATGTCGATAAAGGTTCTCATTTATTCAGGTGGAGTGGCCAAGCAATTCAAGAAAGATGTCTGAATTTAAAAAAAAGAAAACATACAAAAAATATAGAGCATTATTATTGTCTTATTTGGATTAAAAAAAAATATATATATATATTTAGCAGAGAGGCCTAAAACTGTAATTTGGTGTGATTGATTAAAATCTATAGTCTACTCTGAACGTTTTGTTACATCTGAGATTGTGGGATAATTTTCTTTTTATTAGTTTTTTGTTTGTTTTTTTTTTTTGTTGTTCTTGTTAAAAAAAAAAAAAAAAGAAATGAAATATATATTTATCTTTATGAAGATAGCACTAAATCCTAATCCTCATAGAATCCACACGGACTCAACTTCAACACCTGGATAAATGAGAACCATAATCATCTAATTTACATTGTTATTAGCCAAAAGTGTTTCTTTACTGAATAAAACTTGAATTCATAATTAAAAATGTTTCTTTTTTAGGGTTTTCGTGGAGATGCTGTCAACACTCAGGTGCTAATGAAGGATGCTGATGGTCTGTGTCAACTCTCTCAGGCTGCTATCGTTGTGTTTGAGGAGGTAAAAAAGAGAACTGCACCGCACCAGTTAGTTGATTTCAATGCAAAAAAAAAATAAATCTCTTGACTCTTTATAAACACAAATCTGCTCTCTTCATAGATATGTAACTTGGCATCCTACTGCCTGAGCTCATGCAGCACAAATGCAGCTGCGGCCGGCTCCGAGTCGGATGCAGTCATGGTGTATGTGTGGGGGAGTAACAGCAGCCATCAGCTGGCAGAAGGAACTCTGGAGAAAATCCTGCTGCCAAAAGTCACACAGGGCTTCAGTGATGCTCAAATGGTATGTTTATGGCTGAGTCACTTTATTTACAGATTTCAAAATGTTTTGAATGTGCGTCAAAACCCTTTCTGTTGTTGATTTCCCCATTTTGAAAATGTGCTTTCATTTTTAGACTTTTAAATTTGCAAGTATTTATTGGTGAGGTAAAAATGTATACATTGGTTTCTTTCCTTCAATTCAGCTTTTTTATTGCCACTCTCAGGTTAAGATTGTAGATGCTAAACACTTGAATTTTGCTCAACTATGGATTATTTTGTGTGACATGCAAGAGCTTATTTAAATTAAAGTGGAAGAAAAACATTAAAAAGCCCTTCTTAAAATCCAGAAAAGATGCAAATGAAATAATGTACTGATGTAAGAGTATCAAGAAAGAAAGAAAAAGTTAAAAGTTGCCTTTTTTGAAGTTCTGATTATGCTTTTGTTTGCACCAATTTCTTCTGAACAACATTATTCTGCAGTTTTACATCAATCAGTGTTAAATAAAACCACGTTGCGCTTGTTTCAGATTGAGGCAGGCCAGTACTGCACATTCTCAGTGTCTGCAGATGGTTCAGTAAAAGCTTGTGGGAAAGGCAGCTATGGGCGTCTGGGGCTGGGGGACTCCAACAACCAATCCATGCCCAAGAAACTTGTGCTGGAGCCACACAGGAACATGAAGAAAGTCTCCTCCTCTAAGGGCTCTGATGGGCACACTTTGGCCATCACTGTGGAAGGGGAGGTGAGATCCTAAATTGTGTTATCTAACTTCACCAGAGCAAATGGCAAATTCATCTAAACAGGATTTTCCTGGTTCTCCTTTTTAAAAAATGTCTCTTCTAGGTGTTCAGCTGGGGTGATGGAGAATATGGAAAACTGGGTCATGGCAACAGTGCTACCCAGAAATACCCTAAAATCATACAAGGGCCACTGCTTGGCAAAGTTAGTAAAAAATTATATTTTTATTTATTGCATTTTTTGTGATAATAGAACATGGGATACAACATTTTTGTCATTATCTGTCGCAGGTTGTTGTTTGTGTGTCTGCTGGATACAGACACAGTGCTGCTGTGACTTTTGACGGAGAGCTTTACACGTGGGGAGAGGGGGACTTTGGAAGACTTGGTACAAACCTCATTTCGATGTTTTAAGTTGGATTAGAGCAAAAGTTTCTCGTGGAAAGAAATTCTTCTCTGTTGAATTTGCTTTAAAAAAATGTTTTGTGATCATGTCTGTAATCCTGATGAAGGTCACAGTGACAGCCAGAGTCGTAGTGTGCCAACACTCGTGAAGGACATCAGCGGTGTGGGGCAGGTCGCCTGTGGAAGCTCCCACACTATTGCCGTGGCACAAGATGGACGCACTGTGTGGTCTTTTGGAGGAGGAGACAATGGTGAGCCATCAGACATATTCAGAGAACTTTGGAAAACCTCAATGAAAATGGAAACTATGACACACCTCTGCAGGTAAACTCGGTCACGGGGACACCAATCGGATCTACCGTCCCAAGGTGATAGAGGCCCTTCATGGATTTATCATAAGGAAAGTGTGTGCTGGCAGCCAGTCATCTCTCGCCCTCACCTCTGCAGGACAGGTGAGGAGCAAATTCTACCAAATATTTGATTGAATTTGTTAAAAAATACAATTGAGTGCAAATAAAACACAAAGCATTCTGTTTTGTGTATTTGTGTCGTTGTGTAGGTGTTTGCATGGGGTTGTGGCTCATGTTTGGGGTGCGGTTCTTCTGAAACGACGTCGCTGAGGCCAAGATTTGTGGAGGACCTGAGTATCACTAAGATCATTGACATCTCATGCGGGGACAGCCACTGTCTGGCTCTGTCTCATGGTCAGACACCTCAATAACCCTCTAGATCATTGTTGTATTTCCAAAGCTGTATGACATGCTCTGACTTCAACTGATCTTTTTGTCTTCAGAGAATGAAGTGTATGCATGGGGGAACAACACAATGGGCCAATGTGGACAGGGCCACACTTCTACTCCCATCACCAGACCCAAAAAGGTGCTCGGCTTAGAAGGTGTTTCAATCCAGCAAATCACTGCAGGCACTTCTCACAGTCTGGCATGGACTGCAGTTCCAAGTGACCGGTAAAACTTCAGACTTAACTAATTAATTAATGTTTAGATTTTTGACTTGTCAGATGGGCCTAACTGATCAAAAAGATGGTAAAAAGGTTTAATGTACTGTCAGAGTAGTTTATAATCAGTGACATTATCTTATTACATCTACACGTGTGATTCTGCACTAATGTTGTCGTGTTTTTATTTACTAGTAAAAGAAGAAAAAGGATGAAGGAACACAAAAGTCATAATAGAAAATTTCATGTTTCTTTTATTTTTAATTAAAGTAAATCTGCTGCAGCTGGAGGATCTGATTAAACACAGGATGTGTTTTATTTTGAAAGGAACTTCTATGTGCCATTGTCAAAAGTGAAAAATATTATGTCTTTTATATATAAACTAAACTGAAGAGAAAATTTCAAACTTATATTTTATTAATGGCCACAAAACCATAAATAAAGAGTATTTTTCTAACTTTAAGGTTAAACTTTGCGTCTCTCTCTGAGTTTCGGTCCATAAGAACCTGGACCAAATTGCTCTTTTAGCGTTAAAGGTGGCAGACCCCTGGTATAAGCAGATGTAAAGAATTCTTATTTGGTTATAACGTATCTCTGCTTCTTCTTCCAGACAGTTGGTGGCGTGGCATAGACCGTTCTGTGTTGACTTGGAGGAGAGTACATTCACGTACCTGCGCAACTTTCTAGAAAGTTATTGTGACGGCATCAGCAACGACAGCCCACCTCCTCCATTTGTATCTAAAAGGTTTGCCGTTTACTTCAGAATCCATTTTTTTTTTTTTTTTTAAGATTAATGATCGTGTCAGGGCTGTTCGAAGAGTCAGCATTTTCCAGCTGCTCAAAACGCTTTAAACGCGCTCTGCTCTGTCTCCTCAGGGACCACCATCACTTTCTTATGCTGTGTATGAAGCTGCTGTCCATCCACTTGTCTCTGGCCCATGCGGGGGGCACTGGTGCCATGGTTCTGGGTGCTCAGGGCAGGCCCTTGAGACACCTGCTCTTTAGGCTCATAGACACTAACATGCCAGATTCCATACACCAAGTACGTTTTTCTCTATTAAATTGCATTAAAGCAGTTGTGTTGTTTGATGTTTACTGCTCAATTTGCTGTGGGAAAAAAATCACACTTTATCTGGTCTCAAAAGCAGAAGTGTTAATATTTATGTGGTGATATGAAGTCTGATGTGATAACTTGATTTTAGCACTTGTCCATCTTTCACATTTTTTTGTGTGATTTCCAGGCAGTTTTGGACACTCTGTCTATTGGTGCATCGCTGCTGCTGCCTCCTCTCAAGGAAAGAACCGAGCTGCTCCTGTCTCTTCTTCCTCAGGGACCCCAGAGTTTAAATGTTCTCTCCAAAGGGCAGGTACTTTGATTCCCATTCGAACTAAATGTATTTTCAGTGCCTCATTGGATTGTATAAGGGAGAGTTATAAGGGAGAGTTAACCAGAATGTTTTATCTTGTATTTTTTTTTCCTTGTAACTGACTTTGATCTAAAGAATCAGTAAAATATTTCTAAAAAAAGAAAACCTTTGAGTAAATACTGGCTTTATTTATTACTTGAAGAGATGTGTTAAAGAATGCTGTGACTGAAAATGTTACCTTATCTCGTGCCTCTTCTGCAGCGTCTTCAGTTAGACATGGTCCTCAGCAGCCTTCAGGACCAAAGCCACATAGCTTCTCTATTAGGTTACAGCAATTTTGGCGAGATAGCGGCTCTGGGACCTCCACTGACGCCCGCTCTGTCAGGCCGACCTCCTTCTTCGTGCAGCTCCGCCGAGGCCTACGATCCTCTGCACCTAGCAGAAGTGCTATTGAGAACTTTGCTGCTCAGCGTTGGGTTTTACACGGTATGAACAACTAACTCGTCACTCTATTAATTCTGCCATGTATGTTCAATCCATACTACTACTTGTTACTACTTTAGTTTTGTTTTTCAAAGTATGTTTTATTATCTTTTGATGTTTGTCTTTAAACAGGAGCAGCAGTTCGGGGAATTGGAGAAAAACAGTGATAAACAGCTATCCGAGGACACTCGAGGACAAAGTGATCCCCCGTCTCACTTCCACCAGCTGCTCTCTGGTCTCCACAAACACCTGCTGGCCCACTGCTACATTCAGTCCAGCCTCGAGGTGTGCAACCATTTATAAACCCCTTTTGGGTTGAAATACTTCAGAAGTTATTGTTTATGAAAGAAATAAAGGTGTATTTGCTAATCTTTTTGTGCTTTTGATGCATCACAATTTTAACATATTTTTGGTTGACTTAATTTGCTTTTTTTAGGGTGACAGCAGCGTAACTCTGCTTCATGAGCATCTATATCTGCTGCTTCCTTGTGCTGCTGAGACACTCAGGAGGTCAACCAAGCTGCTAAAGGAGAGTTCACCGGACAAACAGATCATTAAAAAGCTGCACAGTAAGTCTAATTCAAATTCTATTTCTTTTCAATTCAGGACCTTTCAAATTCTGATTGTTTATAAAAAAAAGCAATAGTTATTCTTTTATTCATGAAATACAATAAGCGCAATTCTTAAAAGAACAGGTCAAACAAATTGTTACTTAATTTTATTTTAAACTGCAACCATTAAAAATGAATGTTGTTTTTTTTATTTATTATTTTAAATGCAAAAATAAAAACATGAACACACAACTAGCTGGGTTCTGGCAATCCTATAACTGAGTAGGACAAAGCGAGCTTAGAAAACAGACAGATAAATATATTATTACATAGAGTTGCAAAAATGTTGTTTATTTTACATAGCAATTAATAATAATAAAAAAAGGTTGTATCATTATTTACTCTTTCTGACAAGTTCATCTTTGTGAGTAAAACTACAGTTGGATTTTGCATACATTAGTGTTTACTTGTTCTGATGTCTGTTTTTATCTTAACTCCAACTACAGAGACACAATTTTCATCATTTTGGTTTAAAATTATGATAGATTTTACTATAAAATAAGTCTTTAAATGCATAAATCAAAATGTCCACAACATACGTTGCAAGGATGTGTTCATTCTGTCTTTACTTTTGTGTAAATTATAGTTGGAATAAACTCAATACAAACAGTTTTTGAAATGTACGAGGATTTAGCTTTAAATCTGTTTATTTTCTGTTATTTCTGCGAATTCATTGAGTTTTGTTATTTTTATCACAACTTTAATCCCGCTTGTCTCACTCTCTAATCCAGCGGTGTTGTACAACTCGGTGGCCGGCAGCCTGCTGTGCCAGATCATATACTCATTGCTGCTGCTGCCTGTAGGAACAGTCCAACCTCTCCTCAGTTATCTACTGTCCTTGTTGGAGCACCTCAATGATTACAGCAGTTTGTTGCCAGAGACTGTTTTGCTGGAGGAACAAGAGCTAGAAATGTGCTATGGTCAGTTCATCAGTCATCTTTGTTTTTTTAACCCCAAAATTGCAGCAGTCACAGTTAAACAAAATAAAACTAGATGAAAAATGTTTTTTTTTTTTTTTTTTNNNGTGAAGAAAAGAATGGACAGCTGCAGGAGGAGGAACAGGAGGAAGAAGAGGAGGAGCGCAGATGGGTTTGGTTGTTGGACCTGGAACGGTCTGTTGCGTTGGCGGTTGGTCGCTGTCTTTGTGGGATGCTGCAAGGCCCACCGCCGTCTCTCGAGGAGAAGAAATCAGACGTCTGGTTGTCGGATGTCCTTCTCAGGAATGGTCTGGAGATGGACTCTCAACAGCTAGGTAAGAAACGCACCTCCTGCTCTGTAGGCTAAAACACTATCTAGAGATGCTGATTTAAAGGTTGAGCAAGTGAGTTTTATAAATTCAAAGATTAGATCTTAACTGAAAGACTTTTAGGCTGTTTTAGTGTGAGTGCAGGTGGGCTGTAGTTGTAGATGTGATTTCACGATGAAGTGATACTTTGTCCTTCAGACTCCAACATGGGATGGCTGACAGAGGTAGTGCTGCTGGGCAGCAGTGATGCCAGACTAGCAGAACTGAATCTCACTGAAGACACCAAGATTTTATTGGAGCTGGCTCTTGGATCCAACAGAGGTCCTGCTGGTAGTCTTTGGTGGAAGATGGAGGAGTATGCTCACAGTAAAGGTATTTACTCAGACTTCTCTTTAAATTAGAACAAATAAATACCCAGAAATGGAATGTTAAACTTAATTTTCTTAATATATCTCCTGCATCATGAAAAAAATGCCACAAGAACATGTTAAAAACACACACTTCATCAGAGTGGGTCTTTACATGGAATTTGTTTCTTAATACTCGAGTCAAAATCTTTTAAATGTAGATACAGTATACTGATTTCTTTTATAACTTTCGATTGTGCTTTTTTTGTTATTTGCTGTGTCAGTAGAATGGGAGAGTGGAGGTTCTTCAGGGGATTGTCTCCTGGAAGTGGTCTGTCGCTGCAGTCTGGCTGCTCTCCTGAAACACACTGGCCTGCAGAAGGAGGCATTTTGCCAGGACAAGTCAGTAAAAGAAATGGATTATTATTTAAGCTCATTAGTGTACTGCATAATGTTTTTTCATCTTTAAATAATCTTTTGTGGACTGCTATGCTAACAATGCCCTTTGTT
This sequence comes from Oryzias melastigma, assembly GCF_002922805.2. Classification (NCBI taxonomy): domain Eukaryota; kingdom Metazoa; phylum Chordata; class Actinopteri; order Beloniformes; family Adrianichthyidae; genus Oryzias; species Oryzias melastigma. The sequence goes on along the minus strand of NC_050523.1, from coordinate 10,060,595 downwards.
TCTCCACTCCACTGAGACAGATATGAGCCCAGTGAGCTGCTGCTGGATGTGTATGAAACAGTTTGTAAAATCAGGAGCACTTTGCTGGCCTTTAAAAACTCTCCGAAAATAGCCCAGGTGCAAGCAGCTACCAAACAGGTACAGTTGTCCCACCTAATAATTTAATTAAACATTTCCGTGTTTTTTTTTTTATATATATCTTTAAATTAGGGCTGTGAACGTTAATGCGTTAACGCACGCAATTAATAAAAAATAATGAACACGTTAATATTTATTAACCCAACCTGGCAAAGAAACAGTCTTCTGCTTCCGCATATTGTCATAAAAAATTACCTAGAAAAACAGTGCAATTATTGTGATTAATCCCAATCTAAAAGTGTGATTAATCCGATTATTTTTTTCGATTAACAGCATTAATTAAAAATAAACGTTCTAAATGTACAGTTTTGTGTGTGATTATTTGCAGATAATAAGTGGTTGGCAAATATTGTAACAAAACAAGTCGTGATTAATTGCAAATAATGTTAAATTTAAATTAATTGCGATTAATCGCAATTCATTTTTTCCAGGTTTTTGATTAATTACATTTTTTTTATTGATCCTCAGCCTCGTTTTAAATATAAAGTGTTGTTTTTGTCAGCAAAATTGTTTTTTTTTTTTAGTTTTACTTATTTTTTTTTTTTTACAGGTATATCAAAACAGTAAAATTACTTTTAATGAGAAGAAAGCAAAACAAAAATATATATTTTTGTATTGCAGACCTCTCAGTCTGTCCAAAGTCCAGACAGAGATGGGACAGAGCCATGCTGCTCCTTGGAGTCAGTGGCGAAGGATCAGGAGCGTCAATCAGGAAGTTACTGTGACCGAGAGGTGCAGGTACCCCCACCCCCCACAGCAAACCACAACCAGGACGAGACGACTGAGGAGGACAGATTCAACAATAGTCGTATGTACTTGTCAGGTTAGAATCTTTATCACTTTTACTTGATGTCAATATCATGCTAATATAAAGCTATTTTTTTTTTAAATATCGTACTCCAACTATATGTTTTTCAGTTATAAAATAGTTCCCAGTGGTCTTTTAGTTATGATTATGCTGTTTTTAACCAAAATCAAAAAGCCTGTGCTGTTTTTAAGACGTATTTTCTTCGGGAGCTCATTAGAAATTAGCTTTTGGGTTGTGGGTGGGACTGTTAGCCTCGCTAGTTTCCCAGCATGCCTTTGCTTACACTTTATACTGCTAGCTTATAGCACCTTACAAGCCCAAACTAATATTTGCGTAGCAAAAAAAAGAAAATAATCGGAATCTGAGCAAAATCAGAGCCTTCCAGCCACGCAGTTTTGAGTCAGATGGGGGCTTAGATGAGGAAAATGAAGACGTTAATGGATCTATTTGACTGCAAGTGGATGAATTAGAATTAAAATGGAGAGGGAAGACTTTGGCCTGCCCATCACATTGACTGTATTATAAATCCAAGCATTTTTAAGCATTTGGTTTTCATCGCTTCCTGGTTCAACACAATTTCAGTGGAGTGGGTCTTTAAGTATTCATTTTAACATTGATTTAAGCCGCTAGAAGACATAACGGAATCCTTCGCAGTAGTTCCCCTGATTGGTTAAGTTGAGTGGGACTTTCTGCATTTTTATGTACTTTTTTTATGTAAAATGATTTACTGTCGAAAGTAAATTGACTGGAACTATGAATTGCTTATCTTTCCTGTCTCTGCAGAAGTCTTGGAATCCTTCATGGCCACCCGGGAAGCCCTGCAAGTGCAGCAGAATGTGACGGTCTACGAGTCGTTTGGCACGTCCAACCTCTCCAGCAGCATGGAGAGCCCCACCAGCCCAGAAAGGGCCCCCAATCCCAAACAAGTGTGGGAAAATAATCGGGAATCTGAGGAAAGCTCCTCTTTCCCCAATGCCTGCCATCTGGTCGTGTCCCGTTGTCTGTTCCTGCTACTGGGGGTCAGGCCTGCTTGGGTCGAACCCAGCACAAGAGAAAACAATCAAACTGTGAACACAGCAGGAAGGTGAGATTTGTGTAGAACAATAGTTGGTTTGTTTGTGTGGTCGCGAACTATCTGCATCGACTTATTTTTTCAGGAAACCACCAACAGAGTCCTTCACAGCAACTGGTAGTGGACATAAACAGGTAGATCTAATGTCTAACCTTAGTTCTGCCATTTACATCCAAAACAAGAGAAACATTCTGCTTTTGTTTTTCTTTTTTTTAGTTGGAGCATTCCAAAGCCAACTATGGATCTTCAAAGAATAAAATGAGCAAGTGGAAAATTTTAAATCCTACTTTTTGAGCTAGTGTTTTTAAAATTAGTCAACATGCTTTAAACATGGTTTCAGATTAAAAGCACCAACTCCTCTTAATGAAGTTTAACATCTTTGACAAATGAACCTTGAATGTTTTTACTCCAAACCAACATATATCAATGCAATATTTCATCAAAAGTAGAGGAAAAACATTTATCTTTTTAAATAAATATTTTTTTATATTTATTTCACTAATTAAGCAATGTTAACTCATTTTGAATATTATCTTGTACAAATTTACTATATTTTATGCAGCTTGAATAGTTTTTAAATTCAAATCTGCTTTGAAAAATGTTTCAAATGACAAAAACAATTGCATTTTTTTTATTTCTTGTCTGCAGGCTTACCTCTGTGCTCTTTGGGGATCATGAAAGATGCTTGGGATCGTTTGCGACAGTGCATCAGTCCAACAGACCCCACGTACCCCCATAGCAACAATATTCTGCCTATTTTAACCCAAGTGTTTCACTTTGTCTGTGGAAGCATGGCCAGCCCATCGTCTCTGTTGAGTTGTGGTCAGGCAGATCCAAAGTCCATTGCTGTTGCCATACAACAGCAGCAGCAGCGGGCCCAGGTAGCTTTTACCTTTTTAAGAAACGTTCTTTAAAGCTGTGAAGGTTTTACCAACTTCGAACTCTGTCTTTGTTGTAATCAGATGCGTCTGGAGGCCTTGTGTCAGATATCATCCTTCCTGTCCAAGATGGAGGAGAAGAACAGTCGACCCTTTCCTGCTCTGTTGCAGTCGGTGCAGCTCCAATTTCTTTCTGGTTGCTTTTCTTTAGGAACACAAATCATCGATTCTCAGTCTGGAGCTCATTATGAAACTCAGCATTATATGGTAAATTCAATAAGTATAATGCTGACTAAGATGTTTTTTTGTCCAGTCCAAATGGGGCTTATGGTCGACACTATGTGATTTGTTACATTTTGTTTTCAGTCCTGTTGTTTTTTTGTCTTTACTTCTTTTGCCTAAATCCAGTCTGGCACAAATGCAGCTTCTATGGAAACACAAAGAGAACTCCAGTCTGCAGCTCACGTCTTCTACCAGCAAGTGGTGCATGTTCTCAAACAGAAAGTCCAGCTAGAAAGACAACATCCAGGTATTCCCTGAAAAACTGCATACATTTTTAAGGATAAAGCAATATTTATGTAGAGGTTATTAAATACTTTTAGAACCTAGAAATTGGTTATAGATAGTAGTTGAGCAGTGCAGTGCTAGCTGCTGTTAGGTATTTCTGTTCTCAATTTTTAGTGGATTTTGTCTTCATTTAATATTTTTTCTCTACTATTACTTAGGTTCCTGCCAGCACCTTCTATTAGCCACAATGTTTGCACTTAACTTCTGTTACCAACCCGTGGATCTGGTGCTCATCATCAAAAGTGACATCCTGGATATCCTCTCGATGCTACATAACAACAGCTGCGCTTTGATGAACCAGGGATGGTTTGCAGCTTCGGCGTCTGGTCCAACGTTACTCAGTGGGGCTGTCAAACTAGCATGCGCTCGCTTGCTTCAGATACTGACCATTTCTGCAAGGTGGGTGTGACATGACTTTTAATTGTTTAAAAATACTGATTCTCCAACTTACTTATTTAAATATTTCGCTCAACTCATCATGTTCTCTCAGTTCCTGCGAGGATTTGTTGCCCCTGGAGATATCCCAGGCTCTAATGGAGGTCATGTGTCAGCACCTGCAGAACATCCTGCGCAGTTTCCACCAGCAGCAGACGTCAGAAAGAGGAGAGACTGAGGAAACGGATGTGCATGTCGACATTAAAAGCTCAAATACACTTGGTGTGCTGCATTTAAATGTTTTAATTGAATGTTGTACAAGTATATTAAAAGGAAATTAGAATTTTAATTAACTTTTTTATTTTTGGTGTTTCAGGAGCTGAAAGCAGCAAAGTGGTTGAATCTCAGCTGGCAGATTTCTTGGTTTTTCTCAGGCGAGTTTTGTCATTAAGAGTGATGAAAAGACTTTCCACTTTTTTTAAATGGATTGATCCACTAATGGCCATCATTTTACATAAATGCTCAGAAGGTAAGACGGGTAAAAAAAACACGTTGTTTGTGTAGCAAAAAGCAAGTCTTTTAATTCCGTCACAATTTTTTTTTTACATTTGTTTTTTTTTAGGCTCTCCACACTTCCAGAACCTTCGCACCAGACTTTTAGCCTTTCATGTTTTAGAAAGACTTTTACCTGCTTGTTCGGAGCCTGTTCAGATTCAACAGGTATGCCTTCAAAAAGATTCAAGCAGTTGGATCGAGACTTTTTTTTTTTTTTAAACTGCTATTTCCCTGTAATATCTCTTAGTATTTCATTACCTGTTTCTTGTGGTGATTCTAATTTGTCCCTTTTGTCCAGATTGTGAAACAGCTCTTTCAGTTATTATCTGTGTGTATGTGGGAGGAGCCACTCGCTGACGTAAGCCTTGAAGAATCGACTGGAAAAGAAAGAGTGGTAAATATTGTTTCATTAATATTTTATGTATTCTTTTATACATCCACAAGTGTGATGGAAAGATGGAAGACATACGGTGGCCTAGACCTGCTATTGCATTAAAAAAATTAACTTTGCAAACAAAAAATACCAAGAAACGCTGCTGCAAATAAAAATAAATTATGCTGCAAAAAAAGAAACACTTCAAATAAAAAAGCCACAACAGAAGTGGATTATCAGGGATTTCTTCTGCCCATGCACAATCATTAAAATAACAAGGCTTCGGGATTGGAAAATGAACGAGACAGTAAGTGAAGATGTTAGTTTTCAATGTTACTATGTGTCCCTTTTAATGCCGTTTGGTTAAGCTATCCAGTCCCAGGTTTGAAAGTAAACGGAAGGATGCTGGTTTATTGTTGCCCTCAGTGAACACAGAGAAACCCCACAAATGAAACAAAGACCACAAACGGCAGGAGAATGGAGATCTGTAGCTTTACTCCACTATGCTGCTAAACATATACCATCACACGGTCTCTCTCCAGAGCTGTGTCTACTCCAGACTAAAACCACTAACAACAGATACTAAGACACACCTGAAAGAAAACAACTAATTCACATTTCCCGTAACTTATCACTGTGGTTGTTGTTGTTGTTGTTGTTGTTGTTGTTGTTTTTATCATGTGTAATCATGCTAACCTAAGCTGTGGGTAACAATAGTGATTTGGATGAATGTGAAGTTGTGTGAGGTGGGCTAGGATACCATATTAATTATTAAAATTTGCTGTCTTTGCTTTCCCTGATAATCCTCTTTCATTGTGGCTTTTTTATTTCACCTTTTTTAATTAGCAAAATAGTTTTTTGTTGTTTTCATCAGTCTTTAGTTTGCAACATCATTTATTTTTATTTTCAGCATTGTTTCTTTTGTTTGCAAAATTGTTTTCTTCTTATTTTCAGCTGTGTTTCTTTTATTTGCAATATTGTTTTTTTTATTTGCAACATTGTTTTTTATTTGCAGCAGTGTTTATTTTTATTCTTTTTTTTTTTCAAAAATGTGTAGTTTTTTTATGTTTGCACAGTGACTTATTTTTTTTTTTTTGGTGCTGCAGCGGCAGTTGCCAGCCACCATAAAGAAGAACTTTGAAGAGTTTATGAATGGGGAGAGAGATTGCAGTGGTATATCAGGGAGGATGAAGTCGACATACCTTTAGAGGTATAGAAGTGTTCTGGAGAGGTGGAAGTAGAGCTTCTAACTGGGCTGTTTAACAAAATCTATGAGAGTGAGAGGATACTGGTGGAATGGAGAAGTGTTCTTCTTCTCATTTTTGCAGAGTTATGAAAGCCACAAAGAAATACAGTCGATGAGTCACTCAGTAAAGTGAGCAGCAGTATGGTTCTATGCAGAGAAAAGAGAACCACAGATCTCTAACGACAGTGAGGTTAGGAAGAAACTGGAGGACTTTTAAACAACCACAACAAGAAAAAAAGTCATTTGGGATTACCCTGGGTGAATAATGCAAAATGTTTTTATAGATTTACTCTCAAAATGTACTCAACTACTTATTTCCCACATTTTTTTTCCTCCTGAATCACAGTAGCTATGATGATTGCATCCCCATTGGAGATTCTTCTTATTGTGAAGAATTAGACATTTTTCCCCCAGGTTCAATTATTATTATGTTTTTTTTTCAGAATCACAGCAGCTATGATGAATGCATCCCCATTGGAGATTTTTCCTTTGACCCACAAAAGCTGGTTTGCTGCTCTTTGGAGAGTGGCAACATCCTGTCCCATGGTTCAGGGGGGAAAGGTTATGGCCTGGCTACTACAGCCATCACTTCTGGCTGCTACATATGGAAGGTACTTTTTAAAGAAATATTTCTCAATCAAATCAAACCTTAATGTCATTTGGTAACCCCCACTATTCTCTTGCTCTCAGTTCAGCATTGCTAAAGAGAACAGAGGCAACGAGGGCACGTGTATCGGCGTTTCCCGCTGGCCTGTCAGAGATCACAACCACCACACCACCACAGACATGTGGCTGTATCGCGCATACAGTGGGAACTTGTACCACGGAGGGGAGCTGGTCCGCACGCTTCCTTCCTTCACCCAGGGTGACACCATCACCTGCATCCTGGACATGGAGGCTCATACAATTTCCTTTGCTAAGAACGATAAGGTGTGGACTAACATTTAAATTGTTTTCAACAGCCCGTGACGAGATTGATTGAAGTGTTTATTTATTCAATGCTTGTGATGATCCTCCAGGAGCCTAAATTGGCTTTTGAGGGTGTGGTTGCATCTGAACTGTTCCCGTGTGTGCTGTTCTACAGCAGCAATCCTGGAGAGAAGGTACTGAAGACGCTGACACTTCATTTGAATCCAAAACCATATTTCAGTGTTAACAATTTTACATTACTAGAATCTAACATATCAGCTAAAAGGTTTTTGGACATTCCAGGAATCTCCGAAGTTGCATAAATGGTAAAACACCATTGAACACAACCTCTGTATATGTTACAGGTGGCACTGTGTGACCTGCAGATAAGAGGCATGCCAAGTAATCTCCTTCCCGGGGAGCCACTTTGCAGCCCGTGGACCACTGTGCTGCTTGAAGCAACCGTGCAGCTCCTGCGACGGCTCCATCAGTGTGACCAGTGGTCCTCACACATTAACCAGCACATTCACAGCCAGCTGGAGCTCATTGGTCCTCTACTGAGAGAGGATGACTCAGGATGCTGCAAAGACTCCGGTGAGACAAGCTCCTGCAGTAAGCAGCAGTTGCAGTGGCTTTTTTCTTTTGTCCAGAATATCTGTCTTCACTCCATTTCTCATTCAGTCTGTGATGTCGGCCATTATTTTTGCAACAGTTCTAATAGGATTAGGTTTGAAAATATTGACCTTTTTTTTTTTAATTCATAAACTAGTGGTCATCAACACACGTCGAAATACATCTTCTTTACATACTTAAAGAGTCAACACCAACTGCTGAATTAAAGCCCAGAATTTGCAAAGTTTATTCAAAAAAAATTGTATTTGGGAAGTTAATTTTTGCAGAAATGAACCAATGAGAAAACAGAAGAGTTTTTGATGTCAAAGAAAAAAGAAAACTGCATTTAGTAAAGAAAAACCTGGAGTCTTTACTCCAAATATGGATTTATTGCAGTTGTTGTTCCCACACACCATAATAATGATGCTGTCTAATGTTACAAGGAAGCTGCTAATAAAGCTGGGTTTACATTTATCATAATAGCTAGAAAATATAACCTCCAGATTGAAGACTGATATCTAAGAGTGCTGTGCTTTATATCGGTTAGGGTTAAAATAATGTCATTCTCTGAGACATTAAGATGTTGGATAAAACTGTAAATAAAATGTTTTAAAGGAGCCTGGGGAGCGTAAATACCAGCACCAATGAACAACTCACTAGCACTGCACCACCATGGCCTTTTTAATAAAATCCAGAGGGCATCATTATAAGCAACTTGTAACTTTGGCATGCTAGATGCCCTGTAGTCGATCCATAGGTACGGTGTGTACAAAGCAGTGCAGTAAGATTTGAATAAAAATAATTTTAACATGACTATTACTTCACATCATTAAACCGGTTTTTGGCCTGAAAAAAGTTGAGAACCACTCAGATTTTACACAGCAGATGATGTTTAAGCTCCAAATTCTACATTGTGATATTTTAAGTGCTCAAAATATTCAAATTACAGCAGCTCTTAAAGAAGTACCACTGGTTGTTTCCAGGTTGTTAAATGCCATAATGTGCAGAGTTTGGTCTGACCCCTAGGGGGAGCTGCAGTTACACAAATTACTGTGAAGAATTTAACATTTTTGCCCCTAAGTTCAATTCAAAATATGTAGTTTTACAGTCTTTGGTGATTCTAAGGAATTGAATCCACAATATTTCAGCATCATGGCAAACATTGTAAATACCTTTTTGTTATTTTTAAAAATGTATTTCCCATAAAGCTAATATTTAAGTGGATGTGTGCTTTGTGTTGTTTTCCAACAGACCCACGCTGTGAAACTGGGAGTGAGAAAGATCAGACTGGTGATGGCTCCAGGGATCAACCGGGACACCGAAAGCCCCTTTCTGCTGTCAAGCTGGCTGCTCTTTGCACAGAAGTGTGGCCTGTTTTCGCTGTGATTGGGGGGGTCGACAGCGGTCTCCGTGCTGGAGGTTTGTGCTTGCACAAGCCCAGTGGACGCAGAGCCATTCTGCTCGGGGTTCTAAAAGAAGGAAGCTATCTGGCCAAGCTTCAGTGGGAGGAAGCGGATCTCTCCTTTAGGTATCACAAAACGCACACATTCACTTATGATCAAAATATCTTTTCTAATTGTGTAAAAACTCATTCACTTCCATTGAACAATTCTTATATTTTCTTGTCTTGGTCGTCTCAGCATGTGTGTTACTCTGACTCCTTTTCTGTCAGTGTTTCCGTTTTCTTCTTTGTGTAATTTGTCTGAGATTTTATTTTGTTTTCATCATTTTTCCCCCCTGATCTTACTTTTTCTTGCTTCTCCCCTTCATTCTTAAATCCATTACTCCTTGTCGAATCCGTCCTGGTGTCACTCCATGCTGTTTCTGTGGGTTTTTCCGTCCTTCCCAATAACTAAGCTCCATGAATTCTTGGTCACCCAGCGACACGCCAATTTCCTCACTGGAGCCCTGCGATACATCCTGCCTCGATGTCACTCGCCTCGGAGGTCTCAAGCCAAGGGTGTTGTTAGATCTGATTTATCTGATGGGGCTGCTGGAAGAGCAGGGATGGATGGGGGTTCATCCACCCCCCAAAAGGACACACTCTGGAGAGATTAAGGAGCCCGAGACGCAGTGCTGTCAGGATGAAGGTGCATCACATGATGGAAAGTGGCTTTTAGAGGACGAGAGGAGGAAGCAGAAAGAGCAGAAGGTGGAGGGGGATCCACTTCCATCACAAACCGAAAAGACCGCCGACTCTCAGGAATCGACGAGCTCAGCTCAGACCCCCCAAGCCTCACAAATCTCCAAAGATGATGCATTTCTTCTTGAACTCAGAGCAGTTAAAGTCTCATATCTCCTCACTGGAGGTCTGAAATCCCTGGCTGTCTTTTTTAGCTGTGAGAAGCTGTCGGACTTGCTCCTAGTGCCTAAACCTGACCTTCCAAAGCCCTCAGCGAGCCCCCTGTCCAGCTCAACCCCAGACCAGGCCAAGGCGAGCAGTGTAGGGTGGGACAAGGTTTGTGAGCTAAGATCGGTGCTGCAGTACGTGGTGCAGACGATGGTGAAGTGGGCCGTCAGGCCCTGTCCCATCAAACAGATTGTGTCCCTTGCTGATTTGGAAAGAGCTCAAGTCATGATATACAAGGGAGCCCTGAACAGACAGGAGGACAAGGAACACAAAGGTAAATCAATATGTTCAATTTCCACACTACATGCTTTTGCTAGTGATTTGACAAAATTTTTAATGTTTTTCCTTTTGTCAGATGAAATAAAAGTTAACAGCTACTTAATAAATGCATGTTGTGGTCATTATTAGCTTTAAAATGACTATTTTCGTCTCTAATGATCATTTAACATGGTTTTATTGACCATCTGAAAAAATCGTGATTGCTTGTGTAACCTCAAACAGCATCGCCTTTCCCCTCACAGACTCCGCCCACCGCCTATCCTCCCAGCCCATCTCCAAGTCTTCCAGCTCGGTGTCCTTGTACAGTGCTGGCTCAGAGGGAACTGCCATCTTTGGCCAATCAAACAGAGCCTCTGCTTCATCTTCCAACACAGACCTAGCATCCTCTCTGCCAACAAACCTGCAGGTGGACGGTCTCGATAACTTCAATCCTTTTCTCCCCATCAGCCTGCTCCAGTAAGTAGTAGAAGGAACATATTTCAAGTTTTATGACTGTGTTAGATGCTCCGTTAAGAAGTGTAGCCATTCTCTTAATGATTAGTCTTTTAATGCTTACTGAACATCATAGACCTGAATCTGTTGGCAACAGCAGCCATTCTGAAGTCCAGGGATCTGGTGAGTTAGGATGTCTTGTAACTTGGGGTGTGTTCACACAGGACACATTTAGTCCGCTTAACGTGAACCAGAGTGTGTTTCCCCCAATAATCCGAAACAAGGTTTCAGTCTGAATATGTGCAAGCGAACTTTGGTTTGGGACCAGGAACTATCCTCTGACCCATCTTTCTTGGAGGTCTCGGTTCGTTTTCAATCGGACTGAACTTTGGTTTGCTCTAAAATTCCTCAGTCAAAGCAGTCCAAAAGCACAATAACTGAACCAAAATGTTCACTGTAGCCGGTCATTCATGGACAAACGTGAAGCAGTGGTGCAACAGCAATTCATACGTTATAAACACTTATTAGCGTACCTTGTAGCCGTAATGTCCCCAGCACTGCCTTGCTTCCTCTGTATCAAAGTAAAAAATGTCAAACCTGGCCTTCATACAAACATTCAAAATTGATCAACAAAAAAAAAGAAGTTTGAATAAGTGAACAACAGAACTGAATACAGACCGAACGCAAGGTTTAGAACTCGATCCGGAACAAATTAAGCGGACCCGGTCCAGAACATAACATTTTTTCCAGTGTGAATACACCCTTTAAAAAGGATTGAAAAAGTTTGTTTGCTCTGTCTTTATTGTTGGCACCAGCTCTGCCTGTTTGTTTCTAACCCAGACAAACAGCATAACAGCAGTGTGATTTTACTCATTAAACATGTCAAGAAAGCAATTCTAGTGCTATGTCTAACATAAAACCAATTTTAAACAAAGAAACATCAAATCTAAATAAAGAAAATAATTTTAGAGGAAGTCAGGGGTCTTTTTTTTCTTTGGCTCAGTGCATCGTCACTGTAAATACTGTATTTCCACCTCCTCTAGGCACATGGTGCTAACCCGCTTCCCTACGCTTACGGGCCTGGTTAGTGCCCCCCCTGTGCTGCACCCGTGCTTCAGCCTGGCCAGCTCTGCCTCCTGTGATGCCTTCACAGAACAGCAGACTAGCTTCATGGAACCGGGCCCCTGCAGCACACAGGCCAGAAGCAGCCTGGGTAAGAACAAGACGGATGTTGAGGAGTCAGAAAAAACAAAGACAGGAGAAAATCTCTCAGAATCATTCAAATGTACAGAAATTTTAGTATCAGAACTTTTAGCTCTGTACTTAATCTCTTAAAAGAAAAACCTTTTTCTCTGGTCTGACTTCAAGATGAATATTTATTTGAAAAGTAAATTGGGTTTTCTCAGAATTATCATCATAGTAAAACAATAATTGTGCATTTTGCATGTTATTTACTAAGAGGTCACTGCTTCTCAGAACCGCATGTTTTTTGCTCTGATTTTGAATGACTTTAAGTGCATGCACTCACTTACAAAATTAAATTGACATTTTTATTTATTTATTTATTTTGTTTGTGATGTAAATGGTGTTTTTTTGCAGCAATCATTTGATGTCAAAAAACCAAAATATGACTCGTAATGGTCTCCAATTCCAGATATTTTCTTATCTGTAAAAGATAACATGTATCAACCACTTAGTTTGTTTTTAGACTTTCTATTTGTTTCTTGTTTTTTTGTGCACTTTACCTTTTTTCCTTAATCATCAGAGCGGACACAAATGTTTGTCACCAGTCGCTTGTTAGAAATGGGATTCACAATGAGGCATATCTACTGGGCCATGGAGGCGGCAGGTACTATTTTAAGTGCTGTTCAATGCCAAGCAACTTTAACTTAAGGTGCTATATTTTTACCTTTTGACATTATTTTTATTTATTCAAAATTTGATAAAGAAAATCTAAAAAATATCTACTTCTTTTCTGACAAATGTGATATGCTTTTTTCTGGATAAATGTTTATTTAGAAACTTTTTCTTTTTTTACCATTTTAATAGTAAAAATATTATTTACTGATTCATACATCACAATATTAAATGTCATGTATTAATGTCAAGCTCAAGCATATTCCAGTTTCCCACGGATAAATTGTCTTGCATGTCAATTTGAAGTGTACAGCTATACATGCACATACACATTATTAGACATACAAATCTATATAGATGTATATCTATATATCTGTGTATGTATATTATATTGTGCATATGGTATTTGATACTTTTTTTTATCAGTTTTCACACCATTCCTCTGAAATATTTCTGCATTAGCCTGACGTCAGAGCATGTTAGCATGTTCTTCTGTTGGGGATGTTCAATGTTAATTTCCACTCCAGTCCGTCTCCGTTGTGTGCTATGTAGGCAAAGTATTCTCCTTGTGGTGCTTCTTAGATGTCGCAGGAGACCTGGACTCTCAAACCATTGAGGTGTTGGCCTGCTGGATGCTGGAGCACCCCTTAACAGACGACCAGCAGGCTGCTGATTCACCCAGGCCAGAGGGGGCTCCGGACACACCATCTCCGGATGGCCCAGAGACGGTGCAATGTCCTGAACACCCCACGGGTCCAACCCACGAAAGGTTCGTTTGTGGTTCCCTTAACACACTTTTTGACTCGTGGGCCACAAAGAGTTCTAAAATTTGACAGAAGGGCCAGACGAGAAGCAGATTTGGTAATCCACCTCATAATAAAAGAAAGAAATAACATATAATCTGAACAAAAACATACTTTAATCTTGATTGAAAATAAATGTGTTTTTGTTTTGGAGTTCTGTTTGGACTTTTGGACAGTAAAAACTTTGGTTTTTGCTTTCATTTTAGTGCCAATTGCACCAATGTGTTAATGTCCTTAAGAGAAAAATGCAAATTTAGAGAAATGCTCCATTCATGTGATGTTTGAATTATCTGAAAATGCCTGACCAACACACATGAACTTCAGAAAAAACAACAAATGTTCTGACACCACATTAAGAAAGATCAATGGATCTGTAGTGCATCATCTATGGGGACACACCAGAATTACAGGCGAAATAAAGCAATAATAAGGATTATCATTATAATTTATTCCAGTTTGGCGAGCCAGATTACGTATTTCTAAGGGCCCCCGGGGCTGTAGTTTGCACACCCCTGCCTTAACATTTCTGTTTTGCATTTGTTATACTTTCCTCTGATTTTCTTTGTTTCTAAAGTATTCTGTCAGGCCTCGACTGGATAGAGAGGGAGAACTTCTTGGATGTCCACCTCACTCGGAACCGACCTCCTCCAGCCCGGCGGAGACGCTCGGGGCCCACTCAGAGAACGTCCTTCAGAAGGGCAGGTCAGATTGGGACACAAATAAAATGCACTTTACAGAAAACTTCTACTTTTAATAATAAGTGTGAAAGAAAGTGTGTTTTGTTTTCATTCTCACCCAATGTCGTGTTTGTAGACCTTCCATCACCCAGTCCCCTCCCACAGCTGTACCAGCAGCACACAGCAGTTGGTGATTGGCCAGAGCAGGTGGAGGTCCATCCCTTCTCCGCTGAAGAGGAGTCGGAGCTGGGCTACATGGATTACCCATATCAAGAAGAAACCTTTGAGGACCTGCTCACACCCTCATTTCTCAGCTTGGAGACCGACACTCTCCAGATAATGGAGGTGATGTAAAACTGTCCAAACTTTTATTTTCCTCCAGTTCAACTGATATTGGTCGATTCTATTCCTTAAAAATCTACTCAAGCAAAAATAATAATGGTACTGATTTTATGTATCATTTTAACATCTAGCTTTATTCATTTCTTTTAGACTGGGGAAGAAAACAGCCAGATGGTGAAATGTGAGCTGTGCAACACCTTCACTCTGCAGTTCAACAATCACATCAAACGGCGACACCCAGGCTGTGGGCAAAGCGCCGCCCGCAAGGGCTACGACAGCTCCGGTGCTTATGTTGACGTCTGGTTCAAAGGGGAGTGTGGATCCAACTTCCCCTTCTACCTCCTGTGCAGCTCGTGTAGAGAAAAGTACCTGGCTGCAAATCTGAACGATCCAAATTCCAAATATGAGAGGTACAGCATTTATTAGGTCTTTTTAGGACCAAATTTCACTCTCTTTGTACTAAATCGATTTCACTGTTTTATTTGATTTCTAACTCAATTTGATTACATGAAATAGTGGTCAAATTTCTTTTTTAAAAATGCCCCTTTTGTTTGGTTATTGTACGAAATGTATTTATTTTTTTAACGAAATATATAGATAGATTTAAAAAAAAGTAAGCTACATTAGAAAAACTAACATTTTTTTTCAGTTAAAAACTACTTTAAATTAGACATAATATGGATTTTGTATGAATCAATACTCAATTTTATAAATTAAGTACAGTTTGACTCAATGTATCAATGTATTAACACCAATTTCTGCTGTTTTGTGACTGAAAATGTATAATTTTATATTCTGGCATGAACTTCCTGCAGGATGAGAGGTCTGACATCTGATTTGGTTGGCCAAAGAGACAGCACATCGGATGGTAAAGAAGGTCGCACTTACTCTAAAATATTCCAAAAGGAAATAAAGTAAAGCATAACACTTTGTTTGCTCAGATGACTGGGAAATAAGCCACCAAGATGACTACGATTCAGACAAACTGACAGGACTAGAAGATTTCGGACTCCTGCTGAGACCACTGGGACTGACGGAAAAGAAGCTGATACCAGATCCTATAGTTTATACGGAGCCTGATCCACTGGGAGCGCTGGCTTGCTGTTCAGCTTCTCCAGCTGTGACTTCTACTAAAGGTATTGTTGTTGTCTTTTCCTTTTAGCAAAGAAGGAGAAATATATATATAATCAATTTTATATTACAGTTTAATAACTAGGTATATATAAGAATTAAAAATTAAAACCGCTTATTTCCTTTTTTCATTTCTGATCTATTTTATTTTAACTCCTAAATATTTAGTCA
Source organism: Oryzias melastigma (assembly GCF_002922805.2). NCBI lineage: Eukaryota > Metazoa > Chordata > Actinopteri > Beloniformes > Adrianichthyidae > Oryzias > Oryzias melastigma. The sequence goes on along the minus strand of NC_050523.1, from coordinate 10,045,020 downwards.
AGTGAAAGCACACAGAATGTAGCTCCAGATATAAAACAGATTTTCCTATCCCCTTTTTCAATCACCCATAAGTTGATGTTAAATAACAAAAAAACTGTTGTGGAAATAGGTTCACATTTGCTTCTCTTTTCCCTGTTTGCAGTAATTGTTTTATCATGCCTTCCTTTGGTAATTTAGCACACTTGTAGCACTCACCCACATTCCCTCTGTGCCTGCTGGCAGCGTTAATATCCAAGTCACTCTCTGCGGCAAAATGACTCACCACTCGTGTTTCAAATAACAGCTGAAGCAAAAACTTTATCAATGCTGTCTATTAAGATGTCTTTTCTTCAGCCTGGAAGCAATAAATGTAATGCATCATTTGCTAAGGCTGTAATTAAAGTATTTGCATTTTTCACAAGGCAACAGCCCTGCTGAGCAGAAGACACTTCTGAGCCTCGGGCAGCAGGCGGTGTCCCTGAGAGACTCTCACGACAGACTAAAAGCTTTAAGGAGAGTCACGTCCACAGCACAGATCCTGCTGGCTTACAGCATGGTGATGAGGGCACTTTCTCAGGCTGCCTCCAGGTGAGCCTCGTCTGTGTTACATTTACATTTCTTAGTGTCAGTCGTTTGACGTGCAGTCGTCCTCGTCTGCCTTCTATTCCAGTGCATCAGTGAGCAGTCAGTCTAACGGGCTGGAGTTGTTGGGTCTGGCAGACATCCGTATCCTGGTTCGTCTGATGACGTTGGCGGCGGGAGGAAGGGCTCACACCTGCCTGAACAGCCAGCCGGGTGTGAAGGGACTGCCGTCAGAACGCAACACGTCCACCTGCCTCAGCTTTCTCACCTCGGCCATCGGCAGCGTCGTGTCCCACTGCCCTACTGCTTACAGACAGCTGGTGGAGATTTGCACTCAGGTTGGTTTGTCCTCTGTCGGAATCACAAGAATTATATTTTTATTGACTAATTTGAGGAGTGACGAGGCAAGCTAATGATTCTAGTAGAATACTTAAAGGGTAACCAAACCCTAAATTAACTTTTTTTGTTGACCTCTATAAATGGGGCTTTAAAAGTGTTGGTCACTGGCAAATTTTTGACAAACTAAAATAAACGTGTTTAATTCTTGAAAATTATAGGTGCTACAAACTTTTTTCTAATGTCTGCTCCAGATTCACAACAATCTGAAGAAAGAAAAAATTAGAAATGCAATTTTATTCTCAATTTTCTTCACATATGTCCTCAGTCATGAAAAAAAACGCCACAAGAATATATTAAAAACATGATTTTCATCGTAGTGGGTCTTTAAACTTTGTTGTGCCCAGATAATGCATCAATGTAAAGAGTTTAAATCTAACTTGGCTCATTTTTTCATATCCAGAACCTAAAGGCTGCAGCTACTGGTGCAAGCAGCGGGGCTATCACAGAACCTCAGCAGAGGTCTATTCTTACGATTGCAACTCAGGGAGCCCAGCAGCAGAGAGACCAAGGAGACCAGACGCCTCTCACGTTTCTGGTCACTCAAAGTCTGGTGTCCCTGCTCACTGAGAAGAACCTTCACTGCAACAGCCAGGACAGAACTGAGCAAGAAGGTAAAGAAAAAAAATTGCAGGTTATTTTTATGTTTGTGGACCTATTTACCTTTTTAAGCTCTAATTTTCTATGTGTGTGATCCAGATTCAGGAAGCCAGAAGGGGTCTTCTCCGTCTTTGCCTCCTTCCCCTTTACCCCACCTGGGTGCCAGAGTGGGCCCTCTCGAGCTGGCTAACGCGTTGGCAGCATGTGTTTTGTCTGCCAAGCTGACCAGTAAACACCGGCAGTGGGCAGCGCGGCAGCTGGTGCAGGCCTTGGCAGCCGCGGGGAGGGACAGCCCTAATCGCCCACAAACATACAGTGACCTGGCTGGTGACTTGCGCAAATGTCCTCTCAAGAGGCTAGAGGGCCATTACAACAAGGTGATGGTTTCATTTCCCAGCGTTACTTTTTCATGCCTTCTTTACCGATCCTGTTCATGTTTTGTTTTCTGTTCAGGTGGCCAGTTGTTTCTGGAGCAGCGAGCACAGCTTGATTGCCACATGCTCTCAGGACAGTGTGGTGCAACTGTGGAGCATTGGCCAGAACTCAGTGGAGTTGCAGACCACTTTCTCCTGCATCAGCAGGTTACATACGCTTTTTATTAACACTTTTATTTTCACTTTCTCACATTTTTACATAAACTTTCTTAGTTTTGTGTTTGTCACAGGTATGCTGATAAGAGGTAACATGTGTTTCTCCTATTTCTTGTTTTACAGTAAGACAGACAGATCGAGCAGTGAGAGAGCAAGCAGATGCCAGCACATGTCTCCTGTTTACTGGAGTTGTGGGGGAAACTTCCTGGCTGCTCCTGAGAACAAGCACATCAACATCATGAATCTCAGAGGTCAGGCTCTTACTCAGAGAAGCTAGGCAGTAACATGCAATCTTACATTTTTTATTTTTCTACTTTTTCCTAAAATAACTAAAAAAAAGTATTGCTTGAAAACAATCTAACTTGCTTATATAGTCATTATCAAAACATTTCTTTACTTTATCCTAAAATCTGATGCTAATATTCTTATTTTTTATCTGTAATTGTTAAAAAAGGATGTTTGACTGTGAACTA
>NC_050523.1:10033712-10042374 GCF_002922805.2 Oryzias melastigma | reverse complement strand
TTTTTTTTTTTTTTTTTTTTATTCTAGGATCTCTCTGCCATGTGGAGCATCAGAGTTCTCGGGTCACAGCTCTTTGTTGGGCCCAGAGCTTCAGCTTGTGGATGATGGACCAGTCAACCAATAGCAAGAACACAGCTGTTGAGAGTCTGCTGGTGGGGATGCTGGATGGCTCCCTCTGCTGGCTACAAGTCACACTGCAGGATTTTGAGCTGCTTGTTAAAAGCACAGAACTAACCCACTGCCAAAGTCAAGAGGGTGAGGAAACACTTTTTACAAATATACATACTAAAACTGATCAATTGTGTATTTTTATTCATTTAATGCCAATATTTAACAATAATATTTATTGACAACAAAGATTTTTAAGAAACGTATCTATAAAAGTAGAACGGAGCATCTTTTTGTATGCTGGGCTAAACATCTGAATAAATCTGACTTCTGTTCAGGATTATATATTATTTTCTCAGAATTTTTTTTCCAAACGATAAAAAAAAAGTAGATTGTGGTCTCTCTTATCTAACGCAGCTCCGCTGTGTGTCGCCTGGCATGCTGAGGACAAGCCATTTGCTGTGGGTTACCTCAGCGGAAAGGTACTCCTGGCTACCACAGAGACCTACGGCACCACGCAGCCTGTCGTGCTTTCTCCGTTCCAGGTTCGACACATTTTGTACATTCAGTGGAAAAGAAGAAATCTTGTTTCATTTTATATATATATTTTTTTAACAACTCACACACATATATCTAACATTTAGGGGAAAAAAGCAGATTTTCAGTGGTTTTTTTTTTTATTTACTGAAAGCTGGTTCCTTATAAAGGATCCTGAAATCAAGGCACACCTGTTCTTGACATAATCCTTCATGCTCTGCTGAGCCAGAAGCTTCAGTCACTTCGTCCCTCCAGGGATGTCTAATTTGATTCAGGTCCAGACACCGGGCAGGTCATGGCAGGACTTTCACTGAGTAGACTTGGAGACACTCTTGTTTTTCTGAACTGTTTTAGACTGTAGTCTAAATATTTTCCAATATTTTCTAAGAATACTTTTCAAATTTTGTTGAATTAAGTTTGATCAAGAATCAATTAACAAAATGTACATGGTGACTATTGAATTCTCTTGACATATTAGCTTAGACTTTTTTCTTATCTCATTCCATAGTTAGAAGTTCAAAAGTGCATTGTGTTAGTCACCATGTGACCAGAATGAATTTTTGCTCTACTTTTTTGTCAAGAACAAACTAATTAAAATAAATAAATAAGCAAAAACATTTAAATTGATTTTAAATGTCTTATAATCCGATTATATTCCATTCCCTCTTCAGGACAGTGTGAATTCCCTCAAATGGGACCCCACAGGGCACTTGCTACTCTGTTTGGGGAGGTCAGATGTGGTGAAGATCTTGGGACAGGCCGGGGGCACCTGGGTGACGCTGCACTCGCTCTACCACAGCAGCACAGTTAATGTTGCAGAGTGGTGCCCCCTTGCAGGGAGAGCGCCTGATCCCCGGCTCATGATGGCTGTGTGAGTTTTCAGTGTTTTTCCAGAAAGTCTGATCTAAAATATAAATATAGCTTCTATATTATTGTCTGTTTTGTATGTAAATGCTGTTTTGCAGAGGCTGTCAAAACGGCTCGGTTTATGTCTGGACACTGCCACAGGGGGGCACCATTGTGTCTTTGCCGAACATTTTTAACTCCCCCACACAGGATAAAAACCCTGAAGTGAGGGTGAGTTTCAACTTCCTACCAAACCAAATCCATCAGAACCAGCTCAATCGTTACCAAAAATATTACAAATTCAGTGTTCCAGTTCTCCACCTCTGACTGTACTTCCCTTTACTTTGTCAGCAGGAAAGTGCAAAGTGTTCGTTTGTGCTGCATGGCCACATCACAGCTGTGAAATCCCTTTCCTTTTGCTTCAGCGGTCTGGCACTGGTTTCCGGGGGGATAGGGGGGCTTCTGAACATCTGGTCCCTACAGGTGAGAGAGAGTTCAGGTCAGCACACGCCACCAGCAACAGATGTGCATCAAGACTCTCCCAGGAATATTTTCTTTTGAAAGTCTTGAATGTCATCATCAAGCCTTCCAACCAAAAAAACTGTTGTTTTCACCACTGAAAAGCATCGAGTTAGAATTCACTTTTGATGTTTAAAAAAATGTGTATTAGTGTTGGAAATGTGTTGCATTTGTTATTTCAATTACCAAGTTTCTAACTCTACTGCTGCACTTTATTTTAATAACATCAAGTTTGGCACTGATAAACCTTAGGACCTCATCTGTCAGAAAAACACATTAGTCACCTGAAAAATGTAATATGATGGCCGATTTTCAAGATGGCCGCCACTTCCATATAAAAATTGAAGCTTGTATCATTCTTCTATTAATGCTGTGGGTGGTAAATTATAATGTTCTATTTCTTGAAAACACACTGAGGCAAAACATCTGGTAAAATAAAATATCAAGATATATAGGACTGTACCAGAACACTGTACAGTACAATTTTTCACTTTGTTTTTTTCCACTATTCATTTTGGTTTTGAGCTGCTCAAAGAGACTCGATGTGCTCTGCTGCCAACTAGTGGTTGGAGGTTTAGGTGGAAAACTAAAGTAAGATTATAAGGGAGTCTCATTATTAAATATTGTCAGCATTTTGAATCAAAACAAGTATCGCTAAACAAAATATCGTGATGAATCTCCAAATTGACTTTTCCCTACACTCCTAGGTAGCAGAGCTGCCATTCATGGCTGCTTTTCTCTGCTTCCAAATCTGTAAGAATTACTTTAACGTTTAAATGTCAACGCCGGCGACACTTAACTTGAACATAAACACTGGAGCTCCGGTATTAAAGGGTTAATTGTCTAAAAACTTGAAAGAATGTCAACACTGGAGCTTAAACTCTGGTATAAGAGGGCTAAACATTTCTGCCCTGTGTGCTTTCCCTTCTGTAGGATGGTTCAGTGTTACAGACTGTCACAGGATTGGGTTCAGTCGTCAGCACTGCCTGGATACCAAACTTGGGAGTAGCGGCTTGTTTTGGGAGATCAAAGGTAATGTGGGTTCATGCTTAGACTACGGTCACATATCCCAAAAGGCAACTGCGCTGCTACCTAAATGCAAGTTTTTCAAGAGATTCTGCAGGTGGCGCCATTTGTAATTGGGAGGTAACATTCGGATTTTTACAAGCTGTGCAAATTTGTACATTGTCCAATCAGAGCTGCTGCCAGCTGGCGATCTGGCTTCCACTGCCCTGTGGCCGCCCAGCTGCCTCCCGAATTTACAATGGCGTCATCCCCCGACTTACCTATATTTCTTTAACCTGTTTGTGTTTAGCTACAGTTGTTTTTACCTACTTGTTGCATACCTCAATGGTTTCTTGATAAATAAACTGTTCTCTTTTTTTTTAGGATCTTTTGTTGATCTGCTGCACTCCCGATTGGATCAATCAAAACCACGTGCTGGCGACGTGCCGCATGGTCCTCAGAGGTCAGAACATTTTGGGACTGAATCGGGCTCTGTGTTTGGCCGTTCTCCTGGAGCGGCTGCCACTGTTGCTGCAGGAGCAGTACAGCTACGAGCGGGTCATTGCTCACACAAAAATAGTTGTTTTTTGGAGCTGCTGTGTGCGTCATCTGAGCCATGAATTTCAATGACTTCTGTTTATGCAGAGCCATGTGGCGTCCGGCGACCAGCTTGTCCACAGTCCCTTCCTGCAGAGTCTGGCTTCGTTGGCCGTGGGATTGTCCCTAGAGAAACATCTCTGCTCATACCCTCGGCCCCCGCACCACACCCACCCCAATGCTCACTCTTGTCTGTCAGAGTGGAGCTGGCTTCTCACCTATGCCACTACGGTTCGCAGTGCGGAGGCGATCGCCAGTGGCACTGCCTTCCCAGAGTCCTTTGTAGTTTCAGAGTTTCCAGACGTGCAGGACAGCTCTGTCACTAAGGCACTGGTGGGTAGTATTTCTCAGTAAACTTGACTCTCTGGGGCTTAAAGTGATGTCATCCTGCCATTTGTTTTCCAGGACAACAGTAAGTGGAGTTTCAGGATGGACGAACAGCTGATGTCCTGGTCCACCTGCAGACCAGAGGTCAACAGAAAAGCAAGTTTTACCTATTACCTGGAAGAGATGTGGAAATAATTTCAGATCGCTTTTTGTGGATTTCTAGGACTGGCAACAAGGCGGCAAAACTGAGGTGTATCTGTGGGGGAACGGGCGTTATGGACAGTTGGCCGGAACAGGAGCTAACCTGATGTTACCCACACTGGCCCCGTCTTTGTTACAGACACAGCAGGTAAAGGGTGACTTTTTCCCCTCCGGTTCTACTCACTTTGTCCTCTACTGTTTTAAAATATTTCTGTCCTTCGTGTGGCTCTTTCAGGTTGTTTGCGGACAGAACTGCACATTTCTGCTCCAGTCCAACGGGACAGTTCTGGCCATCGGAGAAGGACAGTATGGTAGACTGGGCCAGGGGAATTCGGACGACCTCTATGTCCCCACTATCATCTCTGCTTTTCAAGGTTTATTTTCAGGTCAAACTTGGAAGGATTTTAACCTGTTCTCTTAAATTTGGATTAACTTTTGAATCCTTGAGCAGGGTACGTGGTGACACAGCTGGTGACGTCTTGCGGCTCAGACGGACACTCCATGGCGCTCATGGAGACTGGGGAGGTTTTTAGCTGGGGAGACGGAGATTTTGGAAAACTGGGCCATGGAAACAGTGAGAGGCAAAGAAGACCCAAACAGATAGAAGCTTTGCAAGGAGAGGAAGTGATTCAGGTGATTATCAACTGACGGCTTTGACCTTCTACATCTGAGTTATTTTATTATTTAATATATTTAGTATTTTTATTTATATACTGCATATATTTATTCTTTCCTTCTTTCAAGCTAAAAAAAAATCCAAATGTCCTAAAGCATTTCAGACATAGTTTTTAAAAAGGCAGGAAAAAAGTTAAAAAAATAATTATTCAGACACTAATGTTATTTTATGTACATGCTTTAAATATATTTTTTCTTTCTCTTCCCAGCTTGCTTGTGGCTTCCGACACTCAGCCGTGGTGACGGCAGATGGGAAACTGTTCACCTTCGGCAGTGGTGAGTCTGGACGTCTGGGTCAGAGGTCAACATCCAACAAGATGCTCCCTGAAAGGGTGACGGCACTAGAGGGATATCACGTCGGACAGGTGAGAAGTCAGTTGACAAATCCGCAAGGCCGTCCCAACAACGACGTTGACAGCTCCCGTTCGTTCCTCAGGTGTCTTGTGGGCTCAACCACACGTTGGTGCTTTCTTTGGACGGCATGGTCGTGTGGGCATTCGGAGACGGTGACTATGGAAAATTGGGAACGGGCTCGTCTACAGCGAAGTACTACCCGCAGGTACTGACACATACAATCAGATGTTAAAGTATCAAAGTATAATCAAACTGCAGGTATTTGTTTCCTGCTGCATTCACATGGCATGGCAAAGTTGACACGACGCGTCAACCAATCCGGGACTCAGCTTTGGGGCTGTGACGTTTCAGTGACTAGATCAAAGATTAGAAAAATACATCCAATATGGCCGCTCAATGTGAGGATTTTCATCCTGAACTTCCATCCATTCTTGCCTGTGGCCGAAGACTGTCCCAATTACTTTTGGGTGAATGCAGGATACACCCTGGACAGGTCGCCAACCTATTGCAGAGCCCATGAAGCTGGAGTGATGGAGCCCGCTATGCTAGCCAGCCACCCGGTGGACACGAAACTAGTTAGCATTATCTGCTACCTGGGCTCCGGCAGAGCTAGCATGCTCCAGTAGCTGGGCTATGGCAGAGCTAGCAAGGTCTGCTGGTCCCTGGGCAGTGGAGCTCACTATACTGGCCCGCTGGCGGTTGACTGCCTAGCAGATGGAGAGCTGCTGCGGGTGCCATCATCTCTATAACTCCATGGGGTTTTGATGTATTTCTTATTTTCATTAAGACAATTATAAAAAGATCCTCCAATTTATTATTTTTTTCCCATCTCAGGTTAATGTTCAAACTAGGCCACAGACAGATGAAAGTACCGTTTGAGACGGCTGTCAGGAGTGAAGTACACCACGACAGGAGAGACTCTAAATGATCTGAAGAACCCAAACACAGCTATGTACTCGCTGGAACCTCTGTAGAGATCTCTAAAACATATAAACCCAAGCTACTCGCTCAACATCATCCATGTTTTCCATGATGTGAACATCAGCTTTAGCGGTTGCTCTGTCGCATCAAAAGACGAGCGGCAGACGCGATTTTGTCGTGCGAATTGCGTGCGGTGTGAATGCAGCATCAGGAGATGAGATGTTCTCAATGTGTTTCCTTATTTGCAGAGAGTGGAGCCGCTTTGTAAAAAAGGAATTAAAAAGGTCTGCTGTGGTACTCAGTTCTCTGTGGCTTTGGCCAGTGATGGACACGTTTACACTTTTGGACAAGGTACGTCGGCCACTAAGGGCTTGGTAATGTTACCATAGAGACGGTTCAGCTCCGTTTCTCACCGGACAGTTTTCTTTTTTTGCCAGAGCATTATGTTTCTTTGTGCTGCTCGTTTTTCAGAGCGTCTGATTGGTCTGCCGGAGCACTTGCTGAAGAATAAATCACACCCCCAGGTGGTGCCGTCCCTGGAAGGGCTGTTCATAGACGACATAGCTGTAGGCTGTGAACACGTGTTGGCCCTGTCCTGCACTGGGGATGTCTACGCCTGGGGCTTTAACAGTGAGGGACAGGTAACCGGCGGGCTCCATCAGAGTTTGGCATTTTCTTACAATGCACCGCAGTGACACTCCAGAGACAGCATTGTTTTCTTCTCTGTGTTAGCTTGGCCTCGGGCACTGCAACCCGGTGAGGGAACCCACGCTCATAACAGCCCTGCAGGGTCGAAACATCCGACAGATCTCTGCTGGCCGCTGCCACAGCGCCGGATGGACAACTCCGTCTACCTCAATCAAAAACTCAGGTACACACAACAACTGCGGATCCCTGCATACTCGAGCTCTCTGGTCTGATAAAGCAGCACTCTTTGGTTGTCAATTACATGGCAGGTGACTCTGGACACTCGCAGCTAGGTCTTCCCCCGTCAGTCCCTCCGCAGTACAACACTCTGAAAGACTGCAGCCTGGACGTGCTCAGCATGCGTCTCAGGGTGCTTCACCACTTCTCAGATCTCATGTACAAATCCTGGAGGCTGCTCAATCTGGACACCAGGAACATGGTATCAGTAACATCAATCCACACAGATATCTGAACTTAGATTTCTTTTAGTTCGCCTTTTGTCTCACTTTCTTTTCTGTTTGTTTTAAATCTTTGTACAGATGTCCACTTCACGTTACAGTTTAGGAGTATCTGCAATCATCCGGGGTGAACTCCGAGGCCTTCTCTCACCCAAGGTCAACACGCTGCCTCTTGTTCGTTCAATTGGCAGGACGATGACCCAAGGCAAAACATACGGGCCCCAGATCACAGTGAAACGCATTTCCACAAGGTAAAATAACTAGAAGCTGTCATCTTTGGGAAGTTTCTTCACTGGAATGCTTTTTTTAGTCCATTACTAACAAGATATCTGTCGTTTACTCCCTCAGAGGACGCTGCAGTAAGCCCATCTTCGTGCAGATCGCAAAGCAGGTGGTGGGCTTGAATCCTCTGGAGCTGCGTCTGCCCTCACGGGCCTGGAAGGTGAAGCTAGTCGGGGAGGGGGCTGACGACGCTGGGGGAGTGTTTGACGACACCATCACCGAGATGTGCCAGGTAAGATGAAAATGACACCAAGCACACAGTGACAGAAAAACAGTCAATGTAACCTGAAGGACTGTGTGGAACCAGGAGCTGCAGTCGGGCGTGGTGGATCTCCTGATTCGAACTCCCAACAGCTGCGCAGACGTAGGCAGCAACACAGACAGGTGCAGATCTTTTTTTGTGTCAGTTTAGCCAACTAAATGACTGATCATTAATCCTTAAATGACTTCACTCTTCAAAAGGTTCTTGCTCAATCCAGCCGCACATTCAGACGATCACATGGTCCAGTTTCGCTTCTTGGGGATCCTGATGGCGGTGGCCATCCGCACCAAGAAGCCCCTGGACCTGCATCTGGCCCCGTGGGTGTGGAAGCAGCTGTGTTCCATGCCTTTGGGTGGGCCAGACCTGGAGGAGGTCGACCTGCTGACCTACCGCACTCTTCAAGGCATTGTTCACTTGGAAAACAGTGGAATTACAGAGGAAAACTTTCATGTAGTAAGTTACATTTTAAATTAAAGTTCTTTTTGGTCTAAATGCTGCATACTTTCAGTATAAATCTCATTTAATGCACTTTATTGTGACAAGTGGGTTGGGTGGAAAAAATATAATCTTCAAAATGAGTTTAAAAAATCTAAAATGTTTCCCCTTGCTATAAGTGGAAAAACTCTGCAAAGTAAAACTAGATGTAGCAGCTTTTGTCTTGGTAAGATTATAGACTAAATAAATGTTGAAATTAAGTATTAAGACTAATTTAAATAGCTGTGGTAATTAGAAATATTGTCTTAGAATACATGTTTTGCCCAAAAGAAGAGTTGTCTCTAAAGTAATTATATTTATCTACTTTATTTTTATTGTATATCTCATTTCAAGCACTAAAGTCCACCTTATTTCTCGACCATAACTATCATAAATTAAGACTAGTAGA
>NC_050523.1:10008996-10033639 GCF_002922805.2 Oryzias melastigma | reverse complement strand
TGTATAATGGAATTTCCTATAGGATGGCTAATGCTAACACCCAAACATACATTGCTGACTAAATGAACATCTTTAAATACTCACAGGCAGGAATTTTCCGAACTTTTGTCCAGAATTATTTGTTTAAAGCAACCATTTGTGGTCTAAAAATCTTTTTTTTATTCATAATTTCTTCTTCTTCTGAAATAAAGTGTAATGCTATAGAGCGATAGCCACCTAGTGGCCAAACTGAAACACCCTCCAGGAGAGGCAGAACAACTGTTGGAGCTTCTCCATTTCTGAATCCATGTAACGCTGAATGGTATTAACAATCTCAATACCCAGCCCTAAATACTAAAATGACTCATTTTAAGATCAATTTAAAAACTAGATGCAAATTATGAGTTAAAAAAACGTATAGTTTTTCCTAGAAAGTAGAAACTAGATAGAACTACTTGGTTGGATTTAGTGTTTTTGCCCTGTTGGGGTTAGCGTCTTCCCTGCTGACTTATTTTTCTCTCTTGGCGAACAGATGATCCCGCTGGATTCATTTGTGGCTCACAGTGCAGATGGAATGCTGGTTCCTGTAGTTCCTGGAGGTCAGAACATCTCCCTAACGTTCACAAACCGCACTGAATATGTGGAGAGAGCCCTGGATTACAGGCTGCACGAGATGGACTCGCAGGTTTGAGGACGTTTTTGGAAAGATTTGCACGTATGCGGGCGGCGGTTTGCTAGCGTCAGCATTCACACAACCCAAATTTAAATCTGGATCTAATTATGATACACAGCTCGGATAAGCAAAACTATTTTAGGAAAAGAAAGATGCTTTGCTGTGACTTTCTCTTTACTGTAAACACACACAGGTCCTGTCTGCCCACCTGTTTCCATTAGCGCCCGCTCAAAAGCCCGATTGTTGTCAGGAGCATCAAAGCAGAGCGTGTTCTGTTGTGTCCAGGTGGCAGCAGTCAGAGAGGGCATGTCCACCATCATCCCCGTGCCCCTCCTCTCCCTGCTGACGGCGCAGCAGCTGGAACAGCTGGTCTGCGGTCTGCCAGAGGTCTCCGTAGAGATGCTGAAGAGGCTGGTGCGTTACCGCGACATCACCGAGAGCCACCAGCTAATTGGCTGGTTCTGGGAGAGCTTGGAGGAGTTCACCAATGAGGAGCGAGTGCTCTTCCTGCGTTTTGTTTCTGGCAGGTCCAGACTGCCTTCCAACCCGGCTGACATGACGCAGAAGTTTCAAATCATCAAAGTCGACAGGGTAAGGTCGCCATTATACAAAAATGTACCAAAACTGTAAACGAATAATTACATTTTTTTTTATTTTTGCTCAGCCTATCAACGGGCTTCCTACAGCTCAGACTTGCTTCTTCCTGCTTCGCCTGCCGCCGTACACAAGCCAGGCCATCCTCGCCGAGCGTCTGCGATACTCAATCCACAACTGCACCTCCATCGACATGGACAACTACATGCTGACCCATAACACCGACCCAGCAGACAGCTCAGACACCGAGGACTGAAGCTGGGGAGGATGAATGTATCAGAAACTAAACTGTATTTGCCAAATGTGTACGGTAGCATATTGGGTTGTTTTGTTTGTTTTTTCACGTGCATGGTGTTGTAATTATTGCAGTGCTGCTACAAGGTTTTTAAAATCTTAGGTAAATAAGCCACAATAACAGAGAGAATGTGCCTGTTTGTTTGAAGAGACTCGATTACATCTCACATGTTGTAGTCATTATTATTATAAAATTGTAAATTAAAGGGTGTAAAATATGTGCAATATGTGCTTATTGGTCTTTATTTAAAAAATGAACCTTAAAAATGTGCTAAATTATTAAATTAGATATGTTTATGAAATCCAAAACAATTTTTATAGTTTCATGCTAAAAGTCTGCAATATATATATATTACTAAAAATCATATTTCTGCTGCAGATTAACTACAAAAAATAAATAAAATAACTCAAACGTCCATCATTATCAGCAGTAATAGAGAATTTTTGTTTTTGAAATAAAATCAAAAGATTTTTGAGCCCTTTAAAGGCATATTACTTTTTTGTAAACAACCAGGCATTAAATAATAATAATAATAAAAACTTCTCAATATTACAAAAGAAAGTCCTAATTCAATTCCCCACGAGCTCAGTGTTGCCCTGAGTCAGCACAGTTGTCTGCAATTTGTCCGTGCTAGTAAGACGTCTGCTGTGACCTTATTACCCATCTGTTTCCCTGTGAGTTGTGTGGCCAGTAAGGCAGAATTCAGCTTGCCGTCAGCAGCCTTGCAGCTGAGAAGGGGAGCGTTCCTCATGAGAAGCTTCGCCAGATATAAATATTACATCCATCTATCAAGTCGGCAAGCACACAACTGTGGAAAGGCCAAAGCTGGAAAAAAAAGATGGCAAGAATTGGTTTCGAATATCAGGTGCCGACTGCAGAAAGGAGGTGAGAAGTCATCTGAAAGTTGTAAACAGAGGTGTCAAAAAGGCAGCACCAAGCTCCGATTTTCATTTGTGATACATTTTACAATAAATCATCCTAAAAAATAAGAGATTTCTACTGGCTGCTGCAACAAAAGACAATCCCAATTCACATACCACGAAAATTCACTTTATTCTGATGGAAGTTACAAAGACAAACGTGTGTCAAAAATAAAACAAACCATTTATTAGTTATGTTTTTAGGATTATACCCTTCTTTATTAGTTAACTGACTTAGAGGAGGGCAGCCTGTACAACAAACCACTACAGACACACATCCTTATGGCTGATGGCTCATATTCCTGTCTTCTAAACTGTGTCGCCTCATTTGATCAGAACAAATAGATGACGACCTGCAGGATGTTTCACACGTTTGGGGAGTCAAACAGAACATGTTTGTCCCAGCTGTGAGAGAAGCTACAATAAGAATATTTTTGTCAATGTATGTGGGATGCAAATGAAGTTCTAAAAATAAAACAATAAGGAGGAAACTGTTTTATTTTAATTATCTAATTTAGATTTAAAAGGTTATCAACTTCAACCCTCATCTGACAAAACATGAACACTGACAATAAAATAATAATTGAATAAAATAACAATTAAAACAAATAATAGTCTTGTTAGATAAACTTGATCAAGTCTTGTTTCTCTAACTTAACTGTTTTATGTGAACTTCATGAACATAACTAGGTAAAACTAGTACTTTTTTCTACTAATAATGTAACAATGAATTTCAGCTTAACTTTTTTTTTTAGATTGTACTGTTTCATATTCATCCTTACAGTAATGTAGCAAAACACAGCTTTGTTTTTGTTGATTCTTACTTGAACATTTCAGTCTAGCCAAACTTTACAACAAGTGGATAAAGAAGGCAAAACCTCAAACCCAACCTGGATGAAAATCATGTTTTTAACATGCTCTTGTGGCATTTTTCTTACTGTGGACGACAGATATACAAAGCTTAAATTTGCATTTCTGAGTATTTCTTTATTCAAATCATTGTGAATCAGGCGCAAACGAAAAAATGCTGTTGGAAAAGATTAAGTAGAAGCTACTACGGCAAGCCATGAGGTACCAGCTCCTCTCCATTCTGATGCATCCACTCGCAGACGGAAACATCTACGTACGTCTTTATTTTCCTCTTCCGAGCTGGCATCTGGGTCAAAACTGTAGAGCTGGAAAGCTCTGATATTGCTTTAGTTACATCTGTTGGTGGTGGAAGGTAATGTTAAGGAGAGAGCGTAAACAGATGGATGTCGGAAAGTAAGGCAGACGTGCTCTGTACAACGGTCTTCAGAAACTATGTCCTGGTTTTTAAAATTTTGTGTAAAAAAACGCATAATTATAATTTAAAAAAACCCTATTCCTCAACTAGAATCTGGTGTAAAACATTTAATTTAAGAAAGAAAAAGAAAGAGATTAAAAATATGTTCAATCAATTTTTTCAACAGTAAATTTGGCCAAAAATTGCCCAAAATGTCCAGCTTGATTGGCTAATTTTTTGCTTTGTGCAAGTATCATATTTGCAGCATGTAATACAGGCTCAAATTTAGCTAAAATAACCCAAGTTTGCTGTCATAAACCTTATACATTTTAGTTATTGCAAATAAAAAATATATAGAATTTCCCAAAATAATAATTTATGGAAATGCGAGTTTGTTAAAGATTCAGAGTTCAGTTTTTACTCATCATTTGTGCTCCAAACCCCTCAGCTTCTCTTCGTTGTGAGACATTTGTTACATCTCTGCAAAGAAAAGCAGCTCTTCCCTTCCTGAAAATTTAATAAGTCAAAAGAGGTGTGACCTACATTGTTTCCAATGAGGCAGAACTGGAATATGACGGTCACCTGATCCCACACTCACCTCCACAACCACCCGCACCCCCATCCACGATCTGAGAAGCTCATTTCATTTAGACAGAATGGATGAGGGCTGCTATGAAAACAAGGGCGCTGTTTGCGGGTCAGTGGACTGCTGTGATGTGATGCGTGCTCGGGCTGTAAAGGGCTTGTTTGAGTACACTGGCCGGCACCTTCACTTCTCTGATTACAGGTTGGGGCAGGCGCCGCGCGCCCTGCGTCCCTCAGCGACACTTTAGACTCTGGTCCAGTTTCAGCTTGTGATGTCATGTGGATGTTGTTGCCCGCCTGACAAAGAGCTGAGCGGCTGCGGCGATCTGTGAGAGATAGGCCGGAGAACAGAGGATGGAGGACAGATGAACATGTGGATTCAGCATGTTTGAACTAATTTAACATAATACTAATTTTACCAAGTTTATATGGACAAATGAGTAAACAAATAAAGATGGAAGCTCAGTTAAGATCTGACTCTTTTTGTTCTTTTCTTTGTGTTCATTGTCTATTGGTAAATATATGTTTAAATACATGTTTGTTTATGGTATGTTGTAATATGTTTATTAAGGTGTTTATTGTGTTTGGTTTAGATTTTTGGTTTAATAAAAAAAATATATATATATAAAAAAATATATATTCCATAGTCTTTAACAATTCACAATTAAAAAAAACATCCTTCCTAAAAAGATTTGCCTAAAAGACCCAAAAAACATTTTATAAATGAAATAAGACAGAGAAGAGTGACTGTTTTCCCCCTCATCTCTACAGAATTACACAAAACAAGTAAAACTTAACTTAATAAAGGTGTTAAAAAAGCAATTAAATAATAATAAACTTTAAATCCAAATATGGTAGTTTATGTAGAATATTACAAACTAATATTTAATCAATTAAGATACTCCACACTTCAAAGATGATCATTTTTCTTTTATTATATTGTGATTTATGCCATAAAAAAAACTACCAGCAAAAGTTATTTACTCATTATTTATGCGTCATTAATGAGTTACCACTCATCATTATCTATCAATAAAAAGTTGCTCGGCAGAGTATTAAATTACAACAGATTTCTATCTTTTTGTTTTTTTGAAGGACTCCACATTACATAATCTTTTATAGTCTCAACCAGTTCAGCACATGCTCCCAAAATATTTGTCTTTTGGTGCATTAAAAATATTTATCTGTTGTCTCAATAGAATTTTCATAGAGGGAGCATAAAGTGTCATCATATTAAATCGCCTTAATAAATACCTCTTTATAAGGATACATGGAATTCATGATTTTGTGTTTCTCTTTAGCTTTGGTTTGGACTGGAATTATTGAATTTGTTTAATACTGTTTTAATACTCTTGATATCACTCAAAATTTATCTTTTTGGTTTTTGTCTTTTCTTTTATTTAGTATTAAAAATTGGGATCAATTACTCTTTCTAAGTTAGTTGAAATGTTTAACCCTTTTTAAAATGATTGAGGCTTCCTCCGAGTGGAGGGACTTCTGAGGAGAGACTGAAGGAGTTTGGGGATGTAGACTTCTCCAATTAATAATGCAGCAGTGTCTGGGTTTGAGGGGGGCGACATTATCTTTCTATGATGAGTTTAAAGGAGACTCCTAGACTTTTTTGTTTATTTTTTCTTTATAAAATTCCACTTTTTAGTCGTAAAATGATAATTATGAAACATGAAAAATAATCCCAAACACTAAATTTGACTCCTTTTATACATTTTAAGCAGCACAGATGGAAGATGGGTATTAAAAATGCACTCTTTGAATTAAATCAAACATCTGGTTGAAGTAATTCACCCCCCCACACCCACCCACTGGGGGGTCATGTACGACACAGACGAAACATTATCCCCAAAACATGCAGCACTTCCAGATTCTTTCCTGCTTTTTGTTTTTTTCAGACAAATTTGAATCCATCAGTGGATTGGCTGTGCACATTTTCAAGATTTTTCACAGCTGTTATGACACGCAGCAGTCTAATTTCCACATGTGGGTCATCAGACGAATAATCTCATCTGAAGAGTGATTTTCCTCTCAGTCTGGCGCTTGCATTACTTACAGAGGATCATGCAGAAACACCAGATGAGGTCACCCTCTGTTGTTCTTCTGAGGTTAAAGAGGGCCAGATGCAACAATAGATTGTTAAAAATATCTCCCTCTGAAAAAATAAATAAAATGTTCACCATTTTATCCTAAGATTGAATAGAGACTTCAAGGTGGTGGTATTTATACTCTGTCCATCCTTGTGCTCAGATATAGTTCATTGTTAATGGTCGAGGTGTTTCACCCCCCGTCAAACCAAAACCCAACTAGCGTCCGTCTTCTCACGAACAGGGTTTCCATTTCCATTGAGTTATTATTTCTGTCACCCGACTCGCCCCTTTTCTCCTTTTTATTCGCTAACTACATTAAAAAAAAAGATCCTTTGTTTCTCAGTGAACACGAGCATCTGTTAGGTGCCATCTGGCCATCAGACAGGCGGCCGTGATTATTGGTCAAAAACAGAGACGAGATGAATGCTGGAAACACACAGAGCAAAGATTTGACAAGTTAAGAGTAAAAAAACAAACAAAACCAAATATATAATCTCTATAAACACTTAGAGATGATGACACAGGAGAAAGAGACCCAGTAAAGCTACATGTAGGCTTAAAATAACAAAGTAGGACTGCATCATATGGTATAAAGCAAACACCTGGGATGATCCACATATAGTACAGGTACACAAGCGTGTTAACACTCCCAGACAAAATCTGCGGGATAATTTAATCAACCAAAATAACTGCAAGTAAACCTCGTCTTTGTATTTTCTTAATAATCTGTTTACTATACCTGTGGATTCTTGCCAATGTTTAAAAAAATGTAAATTTAGAAGCTTCTCAAAATCCACTGCTTTTGCAGTACGTCGGAATATTGAATATCAGCCAGAAACAAACCGTGCCTTCGGATGACATTATTTAGTGAGAATCCCCAGGTGGGGTCTATGGATCAGCAGCTGATTGCACCTTAAAGTCACGGCTAAATAATTCCACTTTATTACTCCAGATATACTCCACTGGATATCCATGAAAACACAATTTATCAAGCTGACCTACATAAAAGTCTTTGTATACAGTTGTGCTGACATCAAAGCTGTGAAGATTATATTTTAAGCAGTGTCTGTGATTTATCTCCGGCTACTTGGTTAACTGCGGTATTAATCATGCAGCCAACTGTGCCTCCTGCTGTATAATCTAAAATCTGCAAATACAACAATCTCTCTCGATGGAAGATACTTTCTTTTTCTGTGTTCTCTGAGATAAAACAATTGTCCTCAATGCATTTCAGAAGTTCTTCCAGGTTTTTTAAAATATATCTAAAAAAAAAATACACATATGCTTCTAGTGTCTATGATGTTCTCACAAGCATAAATGATCAAGTACAGCATGCACGGATAAATGCGTTAGGGTAGCAATCGTAATCCCAGAGATTTAGTCCCAGCTCAGATGGATTGTCCTTTCCTTGCACTTGAAGTATCTGTGATCAAATCCTACCCCGCTGCAGTCCTGCTGCGTGTACTGCGGCCTCGGTTCTAGGTTTACACACAGGTGTCAGCTGCACTGGATGTAAACACACACTCCGGCTCACCGACAGAGAAAAATAGCACCGGGAAGCCAAAGAGCTTCTGCCCGTTTCTCCAAAAGTGCGAACAAGCATATCTCTTTTGGCAAAAAATAAATAAATATAGGCAGAAGGATAGTACGTTATGCACACTTTCTGCTTCACCTTAAAACCCAATAGTTCTGGAAAAGCCACAAACTCTTATTTCCAACATCATGCCCTCTGCATGCCACGAGGTTTAAAAAATAATTTGTTGCGTGCGCAGATTTTTTTACTCAGTCAACTGAAGAAACAAAGCACTTGCATAGATGACAATCAGATGTCTGTTGGAGTGAAGGACGTCTTCCTAATGAACATAAATCTTTGATCGGATAAGAATCATCAGCTCCTGTTGTATAAACATCTTAACCTCATGCTGCCCTCAAAGAATAACAGTTGCATATCATGTTGTGTGGATTTTCTTTACTTATGTGTTCTAGTTATTTGTTTTGCTGTTTTCTAATCTATTTCTTCTTTATTCTTTTTTAACATTTGGTTTTGTTTGCACACTTCCTGATCCTTTTCAGTCAGTAAATAGACTTCTGCATTATTTGTTGTTGTTCATTTGTTCAGTGGAAGATCATTGTTTTTCTCATTTATGTCCGTAAATAGTTATTTTCAAGGAATTAAACATCCTTTTTTGGGGGGGAAATGTTTTAGAATGTTTATTCTAAAACTACTTTTTTTCTGTTTAAGTGAGCAATTTACTTAAGGTTAAAGAATTTAGTTTATGAGCCACTTCTCAAAAGTGTAGGGTTAATTTAGGGTGTATTCAGACTGGAAAAATTAATTTACAAACCGAGTCCGCCTAATTTGTTTCGGATTGAGTCCTGATCCGTGAATTTGATTTGTATTCAGACAGCTTTCCTGTTCCGGACCAAAGCTTGTAAACTAAAACTTGTGCCTAAAGATCTCTTCACCCATTGGGCAGGAATTACAAGGGTGGGACATCAAGAGGTGGAAATTTTGTGCTTTGGAATCCTTGTCAGGACAGTTCACTTATTCAAACTTTATATTTCGATGACTAATTTTGAACGTCTGCACCTTTAGCTTGTTACTTTGGTACGGTGGAGGTATGCTGAAGGCGGTTACTGGCAAGTCAACAGCTAGGGATCTTGAAGCCTCACCTATCAAGATATCTCTTAGAAAAACCCGGGATCACCGTTAAAGCTATTATTAGGAAAAAAATTTGAGCCAAAAAAGAAAATCTGCATTGCATAATGAAACAAGGCGAGCGGTCCACAGCTGACCTTCCGGTGTAAAGATGCTGGCAGACAGACAGAGGATGGATGGAAGCTGTACCAGCTGTTCACCACGTGTTGTTCTGCCTCCATTATTAGTATGATGATGAAGCCGGGTAGAATACCGTGACAGGCACCCAGTGTTGTTGTATAAGGGATTTCAGTAAGCCACAAAAAGTAGAAAATATGTAGAGACAGCAGGTGGTTAGCAGAGGCAGACAACAAATGGACGGGAGTGTTTCTGAGAAAAAGTCCTTTCGTTTTTGGTCATTATTCTTGCTGAAATGTGCCAGTTTAAAAACCGGTATCCTTGACTGACACAATGTCTTCAATTAAGGCGATGTTTGGGCTTATCAATCACGATGCAGCTCCTTTGCTGAGTGGCAGCTGCTTAGTCACATGTCCCATCCAGCTGTTGTTCACTTTTCTGTGGTGCTTTTGCCTCGAGTTCTCATCATTGCTACAAATTGAAGGTTTAAATCTTCGGCCTCTCATACCCACTGAGGTCACGGCATAGAACAAACACAGAGCAGACTATGAAAGAATCAGTCCTTGATTAGGGAAACTTTATTTTGACCCTCCACAGACATCCACAGAAGGTCAAAAAGATGAAAAGCTGAGAGCAATCCATCAGTAACTATGCTCTGGCACTGAAACCTCATTTTCTAGAAAGCCTGTCATGGTTATAACACCAGTCAGTGGCTGGCTGCTGCCAGCTTCCTGCAAACGGTTTGCACCCTCTGGATCTGGAAGTCGTTTCGCATTATTCAATAGTGTTCTGCCTATGCTAAGCTGTAAACTCCAAACCCTGCGGAAGTTTCAACAATCATCGCTGAGGAGGCACATCTATCGTCACAACAGGATGGTGTCTACACATGACAGGAGCTCATCTGTGCTTATGAGCCTGGACTCCACATCTAAAGCCAGGCAGATTAATTATCAAAATGACAGCTGCTTTGTACTAGTCAACAGATTAGAGCAATTTCCATAACCTAGCCAGTGCTGTAAATATGGAATGACAGCGTTATTATTTTCAGAGAAAGGTTTGCAGGCATCAGAAAGGAATGGTCTTGTGCAAACACGTACACGTCTGCTGCTCTCTAACAAGTACAAATTAGGTTGAAATTATGTCTTTTTTAGTTTTGGTCAAAATATATTTTTGTTCAAGATGACAACATACAGGTACAGTTGAGCTTTCCAGAAATTGGATTTCACACCTCCACTTGTTTACAGAGACGTCATCACATATATTCTTCCTGTTGCTCCCCTCTGCCCAACTACACTTTACTTTCTTCTTGAAGCTAGTTGGAAACAAAGTAAGTGGAGCCAATTCTCATCCAATTTTCATCCATCAGTGCATTAGAGCCAAGGGTGCTGGAGGGTTCATGGGAGTTCACTCATCCAGTCCATATGTCCTTTGTGGATTTGGAGAAGGCGTTCGACCGCGATCCCCGCGGTGTCCTGTGGAGGGTGCTCTGGGAGTATGGGGTCCGGGGAGCCTGACTGAGGGCTGTCCGGTCTCTGTCCGGGAGCAGGGGTTTGTTTCACAAGTCAGACCCTTTCCTGGTGCATGACGAACTCCAGCAGGGCTGCCCTTTATCACCGGTTCTGTTCATAGTCTTTATGGATAGAATTTGTGGGTGCAGCCAGGGGCTGAAGGGGGTCTGGTTTGGAGACCACATGATTTCATCTCTGCTCTTTGCAGAGGATGTTGTCCTGTTGGCTTCATCGAGCTAAGATCTCCAGCATGCATTGGACTGGTTTATAACAGCTGGGAGGAGGGTCAGCACCACTAAGTCTGAGGCCATGGTTCTCAGCCGGAGAATGGTATTGTCGTCTCTCGATGGGTGGAGTGCTCCTGCCGCAAGAGGAGCTTAGTATCCTGAGGTCTTGTTAAAGAGTGAGGGAAGATCAGAGTGTGAGATCGGTATCTGCCGTTATGCGGTCGCTGCACCGGTCCATTGTGGGGAAGCGAGAGCTGAGCCAGAAAGCAAAACTCTCAATTTATCGGTCGTTTTTCATTCCATGACCTATGGTCATTGGCTCTGGGTCATGACCAAAAGAACGAGATTCCGACTACAAGTGCCTGAAATGAGCTTCCTCCGTAGGGTGGCTGGGCGCTCCCTTAGAGATAAGGTGAGAACCTTAGTCATCTGAGGGATCTCGGAGTAGAGCCACTTCTCCATCTGGTCCAGATGCCTCCCTGGGGAGGTGTTCCGGGTATGTTCCCCTAGGCGGAGACCCCTGGGAAGACTCAGGACATGCTGGAGAGACTACGTCTCTCGGCTGGCCCGGGAAATGCCCCTCGGTCTCCCCAGAGGAGCTGGAGGAAGTGGCCAGGAAAAACGGAAGTCTGGGCATCTTCGCTTAGACTGGTGCCCTCGTGATCTGGTTCTGAGCAGAAGATGGATGGATGGATGGATGGATGGATGGATGGACTGATGGATGGATGGACAGTGCATTAGAGCCTCTTTGTCTTTTGGCTGCTTCCTTCAGAGGTCGCCACAGCGATTCATCTGCCTCCATTTAACCATTTCCTCTGCATACTCCATGCTCTCAACAACCATCCTCATGTCCTCCTCAACTACATCCATGAACCTCTTCTTTGGTCTTTCTTTTCGTGACTTGTACACTGGCTCGTTATCTATGCAACTCAGCGGAAAGTTCCTAAAGTCACCTTTATTTTTCCTGTTTAGATGCAAATCAGACCAGTAATTGCAGTGTTGCCATCTTACATTTCATATGACAGTGTTACTAGAATAACAGACTGAGATAAAAAAAAAACTTTCATGCAATGTTTTAAAAAAACTCTTCTTCTGGGGTTATAGGTTATTTTTAAGAATTTGGTGTGAAGGATACAAAAAAAAAATAGAAATGGTTGCTGCCACCAAAGATGGTAAAAGTCATGTACTTATATGAGGCACTTTTCTACTTTCATCAAGGCCTAAGTAATTTACAGCCACAAGTCCTATTCGGTCATATACACACGATGACTGGTGGCAAAGCTGCCATGTAAGGCGCTGTCTTGTCTAAAGACACCCTAACAAAAGGTGGGACAAAGTAAAACAGGAATTGAACTTGGAAGCTTCTGATAAGAAGTTGACAGGTCTATCTTTGTACCACAGCGGGTACTCACATAATCCCTGGAGTAATGTTAGATTTTAAGTTAGTACAGAAACCTTGAGTTAGTGGCTGTGATTCAAAAAAGAGACATTTTTAATCTCCGTATATATACTAATGCCCAACAAACTTGTGATCCTTGATAATTTTTGTCTTATTAAGATTTATTCTGTTTTGCTTTAAGGTTCATCACAAACTTTAGGTCTTTGAAAATGTCCTTCATAAGGACTTGCAAGTAAGAGAACTTATCTCCATGAATGCTTTTAAATCTAGATTACGAGCACTTAAAACTGCTACTTTAAATTGTACATGTTTTAGCTAATTAACTTAAAATAAATTTTAATCAGCATTGTAACTCTGTTGTACATGTTTAACTTTTATTGTATTTTATTTTGTTGATTCTTGCCCAGGACTCCCTTGAAAAAGATGTTTTAAATCTCAAAGGGACCACCTTTGGTTAAATAAAGGTTAATAATAACAGGTTTTTGGTTCAGTAACAATACGTCTTCACTAAATGAAATTGAGAAAATTAAATTTTCTGTCATTTTATGATACTGAAGCTATTATGTCAGGGTAATATTACCTGCTCTAAAGTGATTTGAAGGAGATAATACTCTTGTTAAATTTCTGCATGATAAGAAAGCTCTCATTGGGGAAGGTAATAATTTCTTGGATTAACTTTGGAAAATCGGAATTTCCGTTTGTACTCATTACAGCAGATGGAAAATTTTGATGAGATTCTTGTCGTCTTGTTCTTGACTCTCAAGAAAATCTTAAATGAAATTCAAGCAGATTCTCCATGTCACCTTCTTTGTGCTTGTTGCTGTCTCCATTGCTTTCTATTCATTTCAATGTATTTTCTTCTTCTCCTTAGATGTTGTACTAGATCTTTTAAAGTCTAGTTTGTCTTGTGACAGCCCTGCTTTTAAATTCATAAAAGTTTGTTTATCCGGATTCCAGACCGCACCACCTTTGGCGGGGTCTGGACTTAACCACCATCAGCGTCTGGCCTCTAGGGTCTCTTCAGTGTGTCCAGGATCATCCTAAGCATACAAAATGTCTCCGGCCCAAAGCCCTACGGCCAAAGAACTACTGACTATTCATTCTCAATTTCTATTTCACTATTAAATCTTTCAATCACACTTTCAAGATCTCTCCTTATTGAAATTGCATTTATTAAATGTCAACTTTTAAAATTTACCGCCATGTCAATAGTTTATATTTGACACAATGAAGGCAATTTGAAAAGAAAAGAAATCCAGTTTCCTTTATTATTGTCCTGTTTGTCATAACATCATGTATACCATCATGATCTAAGAGGTAACATGTCTTAATGATTTCCACTAAATGTAAGGGTTGATCACAGTTCAAGACATGTTAAAAGAAATGTGAGCCTTCACCTTGGCAGGTATTCTACTGTTCTTTAGTTTATTGGATGATTGCCATGTTGTTGTGTTTGGGAAGTACATAATCAATCCGAATGAGCTTAGAGGTCTGGTGTTACTGCTCTCTGTGGTGTCTGCCAAAATCCTGTTGACATTTTAGAGACCAAGGCTTTAACACCCTTTAAATAATCTTGAGGTTTTTTAAGAGTCAGTTTGTTTCTGTGTGTGAACAGATTTAGAGTTAAAGTCAATTGCTGAGTACACTCTATTCTTTTGACAACCATAACTATTCAACCATTCATGCAATTAATGGAATTCCAACTGATTATGTTGCAGAGAAAAGCGGCTTAGGGCCATTGTACAACACTTTGTTGTTGCTATGTGTTGCATAGCAGTGCGAAACTATTTTTCATAGTCTACCAGTACAATAGAAAAGTTATAGAAAGTCAGAAGTTAAGTTAAAAGCACGTATAGAACAGAAGTTCAAAATAATAAGAGCAGAACTTGTGCTACAGAAAAAAAATATAATGAAAGAAAAAATAGGATTAGCAAGAATGGTTACTCTGATAATATAATGGCTAAGTAACTGGGATTTATTTCTCAAAAGAAGTCAATGGGATGTTGGTTTCTTGGAGCAACCAGCTGTTTGGAACACGAGATGGGAGGGGAGACTCGGTCCAGTTCTCATATACAGTCAATGATCATGACCAACAAGATCTTTTAGAGAACTGATAAATCCCAGATCATCTATAGTCTAATCCTATTTAACTGTTAATCCAGGAAACTGAGAAAATGCTCCAGATGATGATGTCAACAGAGATTCTGGACTCAATCGATTTCAATTGTCATTCATCAAGAATTTGTCACTTGGCTCCAAAAGTTCTTGTTTATTTCTCTTTGCAAAACACAAATGGATAAACAAGTGCAGTTGATAAAATAATTTTTTACACATTAAGCTAAAGTAGGTGTGCTGTCTGCTATGTGTTGGGGTTAAATGTTGGGTCTAAGGATACCAAGCCTGGTGAGCTAAGTGAGTCATTACGAATTCGTCAGCTTAAGATAGAGCAAGTGAACCTTGCTATTATAGGCATGTAATTATTGATGAGGATGAGCTCAAAGATCTGGAGTTAGACGTTTTCATTAAATGTTCAGCTTGACTGAGTCTCTTGTTCTACGGTTGGACATGGCGGCAGACTCTTGAGAGTTGAGATCTCCAGTAGAACAGCATTGCATTTAAGCAAGTTAAAGAAAAACAATAGATATGTCTGAATTCTCTCCTTGCTCTTTAACTACTAAAAAACACTAAAATATAGTGTCCCTCCCGTCGAGCTGGGCATTAGAATAAACATGCATTTTGTGATACAAGCACCAAAGTTTGCATGGATGTACCTTAGAATCCTCTCTTTCAAAGAATCATGTATATGTATATATATATATATATATATATAAAGATAAATAAAGAGAGGATTTTTTCGGCCGCTTCTGAGTCAGCTGATGCCATTTCTCCATGCAGAGGCATCTAGAGAGTTGGGAGCGCTCCTCTCTCACAGGGGAAGCGCGGAGAGGCGCTCCAGAGGGGCTGTTTGCCGCGCTCCAGTGAGAGGAGATACACCTCAGCATCACAGCAGCACCTCTTTCGGAAGCAAAACTTTCATTCAAGCGTTTTGAGTTCTTAGAGCTTTTGCGACGAACCGGAAGAGTCACGTGACTGAAAGAAAAATCCGCGAATACGCGAAACTGCGAATAAATTAGTGCAAATATGCAGGGGAATACTATATATATATATATATATAAATATATGTGTGTGTGTGTGTGTGTGTGTGAATCAATCGAATTTATATACAGCTGCTGGAGAAAATATATTGAACATTTTGGAATTACTTGGTTTTATGTATAAACTGCTCCCAAAGAGAGTCCCAAAGGGTTCACATACTTGCAACAGTACACACACACACATATATGTATATATATATATATATATATATATATATATATATATATATATACAATCTCAAAGACTATTTATAAATCTATTGTGTGTATATATATATATAAAATGTCAAAGACTATAAATCTATTGTATTATGAAAACTTCTTAGCACTGGGTGTTGGAGTTGTATATTTGGACAGCACTATAAACCGTGGAATGCACTACAGTGCACTAATTTGTGAGTAGTGAAGGATTCAGAGACTACCAATGAGATGCATTGAGATGGAAAAAATGCCTCACAGTTGAAGGACCGCACTCCACCTTCAGCCTTGGAGGAGGCCCGCTGTGAAATTATCAACACTTCAGAGTAGACTCCCAGACTCCCAGCATTCTTAGCTGTGGTTTTCTTTTTTTAGACAGTGGCATCATCCGATTTCCAACTTATTATCCACTAAAATAGCAGCTTCCCCTCAACAAAATGTCATGTTTAATCAGAGATGACCATTCAAATTGGACACCATACACTTAAAAAAAGAACCTGATTCTCAACAATCAATTAAACATTAATGCATCCTGACAGTATTGCTGTGACCAGGAGATCCTTATCCCACTTTCTGATAGACAGGACACCATAAATAATACAGCAGTTTAGAAAGCAGATGCAATCTAAACCAGCAGCACCAGGAACAGATTGTTTCGATCGTGTCTTTTAAAGACTTTTAGGTCGAGGTGGTTCACGATGGAAAAAAAGAGCAAAAGAAAACACATTTGCAGCCAAAGCAGACTGAGTGTCTCTCATCTGGGATGGGAACAATGAAATAATCCTGATGCTGTGAAAGTGGCTCCAGAGAGGCCAAAGCCAGACGTATTAAAGTCTGTAGTTCGAATCAGTCTGCTCATTTTACCACTAATCTGGCCTCATTTATTTTTTTATGTCAAGTCAAGTGGATCTTTCTGGAATACTTTGTAGACTTTCTTGTCCATCTCAGAGCTTCATTGACGGTAACAGATGAATGTTATCATCTAAAGCTGTAAACTGTCCACTTTGAACAAAATGTTAATTTACTTTCAATACAGAAACAACACAAGGAAATGGCTGAGAAAAAATGTCAGAAAGATGAGTTTAGACTAGAACATTTCTTTTGATTGTTAGTGATCTGCAATCACCTCTCCATTGAGTTTCTGCCTTTCCCAAACTGGACATTTGGAATGGTCAGAGAAGGAGAAGCATTAGGTGTTACTAAGCAATGATCCACTCAACTGCACCAGCAAGCTTTGACAATCAGCCAGCATGCAGAACAGCAGGAACCTGGACAGGGATCAAGCTCTGTCTCAATAGTTCTCCTGTCTCTATTTTATGGAAAAAAGCATAAATTGAATAAAAAGGCACTAAAAATATATTATTAGATTAGATTAGAACTTGTTTATTTCAAGCAATAAATAAAGAATAATTCATGTGCAATACAATCAATCTACAGAGGTTCACATCCATAGAGATGTGTCAAACATAAGATAACTAGACATTAAATTATAGATTGCTTGAAAGGGAGCGGGAGGAAACAAACTTATATAATCCCACCCCAGCTCTTATAAAGTCACATTTGTCTCCATAGAAAACAATAATCTGACCCAAAGGTACAAGAGGCAGTTTGACAAGCCAGGAAACAAACATTCACAATATGTGATGTGCCTTCAAGAGCACATTAAATCCAGGTTATTGAACATGCCGATGTTCACACTGGACAAGCAGGGAGGGGCTTCTTGTTCTTTTTCTACTGTATATGTATATTTTGTTGTATATTTTCTAATGTACACGTGTAAATTCGTTTATGATTAAGAGCAATCATAATGGAATCATTTGCATATACAGGTGACCTGTTGATGGTATTTTCTGCCTCGCAGCCAATAACACTCAGAGATCCACACGGACATAGAAGGTCAACCTTTTCTTCCTCAATCTGTTGGAATCATACTTAGTTTTTCTTCAACTGTCTGTCCTTTTTAAAGACTTTTCAGAATTTACTTTTGCATGTATTTGTATATTTAGTCAAATAAACCAGCATATTTGCAGGTGTTCTTGATTCTATGGCCTCATATGACACATGAAGTCTATGTTCAAAGTGGATTCCTGTCATGAGTCTGTTGAGTTATGGGTAAAGCTTTAGGAAGGCTTTTTTTTAAAAATTCTTATAGGAAGATTAATCCTTACTGTTCTGCTGACACAGCAGAGTTAAACAACAGGACGCCTCGCTGCCGTTACAGAATAGGAAGTAGGAGTGGGAAAAAAAGAAAAGTGCAGAAAATGAGGGGAGGGCAGCAATGTCACAAATAAAATACATCTTAAAAGACCCAGCAGAAAAAGTAGCGTGAGAACGCGAAAAGATGAATAATTCTGTGGATGGACGATGAGAATGCTAACGTCAAACTCATGTACTGCTCTGCAGAGGCTCTCTTAAACCCTTGTATTCAACTTTAAAATGTTGTATCTTCTTCTTACATTATGAATTCATCCAAAACAATTCCCTTCTTGTTCTGTTGCACAGCCTTCAGTGCACACAAAGAATAGGAACATCCCTCCATGTTTGGTGGTTGTGGTCTCTGTGTACGCTGTACTACTTCATATAACCATGGATTACTACAAGATTAACCCAACAGTCACTAAAAGCTTTGCTTTAATGTTTTAATGTTTAAAAGCTTGACTTTTACAAATGTTAATAAGTATTCTGTGCATGTTTACATTCTTCTTCTTTTTTTTTTTAAAGATTTCTGCTTGTGTACATGTCTAAAATATGTAAACATATGGAGGATGTTCATTGACATAAACTCTAAAAGCATAATGTGTTTGTTTTCTTTTCTTCTTGTGGCAGATCAAATATCATTGAACATTAAGCAAACTGATGCATTGTTTGATTTTATTTCTATTTATATATTCAATAAACGTTTTCTATATTTAAATTCTAACATTTTTACTGTTAAATTGCCATGTCTTTATCACATGTGTCCAAATACGGTCATTTTTACTGACCCTTCAACTGTTTTCCTTTTTATATTTTGGTCAAATTCAATTTTAGGTTGTAAAAAAAAGAAAAAAAAAGAAAATGCAGGCTCAGTATCTCTTCAATTCCAATTCAGGTTAATGATTTAAGAGACAACTTTCTTAATAGTTCAAACTTTTTACATGTTTAATTCTAACATGTTTTTTAAATTAAAAAAGATTCACAATCAACTTTTTGTTATAAAAAAAACTAATTTTATGCAAAGTATAGCTATTATTGTTTTTCAATTAATTATGCTTAACCAACAAAGTTCTGACATTTTTCGGCATTACATGTCAAATTCTTTTATTTTT
This sequence comes from Oryzias melastigma, assembly GCF_002922805.2. NCBI lineage: Eukaryota > Metazoa > Chordata > Actinopteri > Beloniformes > Adrianichthyidae > Oryzias > Oryzias melastigma. The sequence goes on along the minus strand of NC_050523.1, from coordinate 10,014,659 downwards.
TATTTTTTTAAGTGTCTTCCAGATTTTTTGCTGCTATGCAATTACCTTAGCTAATTGTTTTATCTTTTTTTTTTCTCTCAAAACACTCTTTCAGCCTAATCTTTGTTGTCAAATATGCCGCTGTCTGCTTAGACAGCACCAATTTGTTTCCTTTTTTTTGGAAAAAAACATTTTTTTATGATTAATCAATGATACATATTATCTATTAAGAGAAATTCTGGGTGCTAGGGTACCACGCTGATTCATTTTTTACCTTTTCCGCCATTCGTGGAAAAAGGCAGTAGTGTCACCATCAAGCCATTACTGAATGCTTTGGAGAAAGGCTATATAATATTTAAGATAAAAAAAATAATAATTATAATTTTCTGCATTATTGCACACTTTCCTTAAGATGTGTCAAATAGGATTTTGGCAAATGACTTCACATTGAGAAGATTATGACCTTTCAACAACACTCTAGATTTTAGAATAATAAATTAATTTAAAATGTTTTATTTATTTGTACTAAGATCAAAATCCAGATATCACTGATTATTACTGATATTGGATCTTTAGCTTTGTCCTTGGGGATTTTTTTTCTCTCCACTCTAATTTGGTCATTTTATAATTAATAAAAGTAATGTAGAATGAGGATTTATCAAAAAAGTATTAAAGTAGGTGAGATATGTGGTAAATCCCTTTTCAATTCCAGAAAAGACACTTTTTTATTCCTTAACTATCACTGGCAAAGGTCGGCCATTTAGTACCAACAGCCTAAAAGCTTCTGATGTCCCTGTAATTGGCAGAAAAAAATCCTCCCTAAAGATTCCGAGTTGAAAAACACTCTCTTGATAATTAGAACCAAAATTCCAGCACTTAGAACGGCAATTACTGGTGCATTAGCAGCAGCACTTTGAGCAAACGTCTGTCTTCCTGCAGTTCAGTCTGCGTTTCGTATCAGGACGTTTTGTGTTATGTTTTAGACGGAGGTAATCGTCTAATGCTCAGGTTTCTCAGCTTCCTCCGTGAGGGAACTGTAAGCAGATCTTGGCTGCTTGGCCCTGTAAGTAGACGGCTATGAGTCCACACACACAAACATTGCTCAGCAAGCCCTGTGTGGTGCACTTCTCCATGTTCTGAAAGACACCACCCATCAAGGGATCAACAGACGTCAGTAAATCCATTACTAAAAATACTTGCCAATCCTTTGGGATTACTACGCTTAGCAAGTGAACACTGTGCATGCCGCAAATCTGGAATTAGGCAGTGAAAGGCTGTCAATGGTCCATCAACACCTGATCCACAGTTTGGGCATATGTTTTCTCGGGCTAAAGGTGTGTCTAACTGGAGCACCTCCTCTGACCTGAAGTGGAACACTGAACTCTGTTCACCAGGAGAAAACAGTTCATGCAAAAAACATATATATATATTTTTTTTTATCTACCAAAAGATTCAATAGTCATGGACATGGAACAATAAAAACTATAGTCATTTTTTAGTACATGCAGCCTTTTTTAGAAATGTAATTTTCCAATATATATATAAATCGTAGTTATAAATCTGATTAAAACGTAAAAAAAAAAATGTACAGTCAAATAAACAGTTTAAATTACCGACAGCAAGGGACTACAATGAACCAACTGGAAAGCACCCAGCCGAGGCAGGCAGCCTGTAATGGCATTAGGATTGACTGAATCCTGCTTTGTCTTTATTCCATGGTTCATGATACTAATGATGTGATATAGTGTGTTTGCCATTTGTTTTTGCAACAAAGGCATTTAATTAAACCAAGGAAAAGTTTCCCAACTGACTGGAAACCCCAAAGACAAACATCAGGTCTAAAAGAACAACACACAGAAATATGCTGAGTGTTGAAGGAGTAGATTAATTAGGTCACCAGTTTGTTAGTGGGAACAGAGGTGTGAACAACACAGCTCAGATTCACTCCCAGAATCAGCTTAAACCAGGGGTCTGCGACCTGAGGCTCCACGTGATGCTCTTTTAGTGGCTCACCGGTCAAAGAAAATGAGAATAATGGTCATTTTTAAAAGTACAATCTTAGCTTTGATTACATTTAGCTTAGTTAGGTTTATAAATGTATGGCTGAGGTACACCTAGATATACTAGCTTTTTACATCCCTGCTGACACCTTGTTTTCTGATCAGAATGCATGGATTTCAAGCAAAAAGTCCCCAATTTTGTCTTGAGTCATTTGAAACCTTAGGAGTGTGTTTAAAAGGCACAGGGTGTCTTTTATTTTGAAAGGAATTCATACAAACTAAGTAAAAAAAAAAAAAAAAAAAAAAAAATCACACTTTGAGAAAATCCCAAGTTCAAGTTCAAGCTCAAATTGTGTTTCTGAGTATTTTTGCTCAATTTATTCTAAAAATGTGCCACATGCTTCATGCTCCGCCCCACAGCGTGAGGGGAGGCGGGGTTTCTCCACTGCAGCAGTCCCATCCACAACTTAGAGGTGAATATCTACTGAAATACTGCCACCCTGCAGAAACTATGACCCAGAAAACACAGGTTTGCTGTTAAAACAATGACAAAAAACCATAATTATTCTTCGATTTTGACTTAAAACAACATAGACAACATAATGTAGCTATCAGACATGCAGGAGGAAATATAATGGTTCTGCTAAGTCCAGAGTTGGACATCTGAAACACCATAAAGCTTCTCCTGGATCCTAAATCTCTTGGATGATGGTTCCAAACATCAGTCAAAGCCAAAGTAAAACAACAGTGGGACAAAGGAGCAAAAATGGGGAGCTTGAAAACATGGAATGATCCCTACAGTCTCCTGACTTACTCTGGTTTAGGATACCAAACACGGTTAAAAGGAAAACAGTCCACAATTTCCTCACATTTATGACATCATCTGTCTAATAATGCCAAAAGGAGACACTTTTGGAATCTATAATAAAGGCTTGAGATTTTTAAATTAAGTTCCAGTGTAATTTGTTTGTTTTTCTTACTCTTTATTTCACATGACAATAAAAAATAACTGCATAATCATTAGAAGAATCTGAATTCTAAAGAACAAAAATAAAGCTTCCCCACAGTTTTCACTCTTTTCTCACTGAGTTCTTTTCAACGTTTAATCTTGCTAGACTTTTCTTTCTTTAAATTCTACTTTTACCAAAGCAAACTAAATCCAAACCATTTTCTACGTCCCTGATCTTATCTAGTAATTGCCTTCTATGTTATCTCTTTTCCAACCCCAAATCCCTGCTCTTGAAATGCCAAGGTAAATCAGACACTGACTATTTCAGATTTTCTTTCATCCTTTGTAAACATGGAAATTAGCTTGTTTTATTATTTTGAAGTCTCACTCTGATCATCTCTCGATCTATTATAAAAGCATTCTCAGTGGTCTTTTAATTATGATTATTCCGTTTTTACCCAAAATCAAAGTTAAACAAAATATTAGTTTCCTCTTTAACCAAAGCAAAACTTTGATTGGTGCAGTTTTACTTTGCTGGACGTCTAACCGATTCCAACAAATGGAAACTCTTAGTATTCAGATTTGAAACCACGTCTGCAGAGTTGCTATTCATTATGATATTTGGAATCCTGAATTAATTTTATTCTAATCACATTGGTTGATAATGATCTTTTGCCCGTGTCTGTTTGCTGATTAGGTAAACCCTGGCTTCAGCTGGTCCCTGTCCAGTGTCAGAGCCTTATCCCTTCAGTCCGTGATAGCCTAATAGACTCTGCTGGAAACAGACCAGACCTGCAATCCTATTACAACTCTACCATCTTCGTAGCCCAATCTTGGTTTAATTAAAGTCGTCAGTCTGAATCAGCGTTTGTGTGTGGCTCAAGAGGCAAAAGATCTGTTTTTTTTTTCTCTTTTTTAATCTGTAATTAACATTGAGTCTAATCCTTTGGATGTGAGGTAAAAAAAATGAAAGGTCTGAAAAGTTATTTTTTGCTATGAAAAATTCAAATGCATCAACTAAATAAGTCAGACCTTTCTTTTTACTCACTAGCTAAATTGCAATTTAAGAAAAGCTATGAAATGAGGAGAATCACCAGAGACATTTAGCTACAAGGAAAACTAGATCCTTTCTTTATTCTGGATATTCTTTGTTATATCATAACATGGCTTAAAATCCAATCAGCTTCAACTTAAAACAACTCTACAACCTTCAAGCACCATAAAATGTAAATATGAATAAATAACCACTCTGTGGTTCAGCTCTGAACGACTAAGCCCCCAAAAAGAACCTCAACTAAAACACACACATTTGGAAAATTCTGCATTTATTTCCTGGCAGCCGAGCGGATCATCTGTGATATGTACTTGTTGAATGTCAGCATTCCTTTAAGCCAAAAAAAAATGTTATGCAACTCATGTCTTTTTCAGGACCCCTCCCAACCCTATTAACTACACTATAGTTACACAAGCGTTAGGGGGGACAGTTGGCATGCCAACTAATCCAATACAACCCAAACCAGCTGAGAGAGGGGGGAAAAAAAGAAAAAGAAAAAAATTAGGGGATGTCTGTTTGAATTACGATAACATTTGGATCATTACATCATAATCCACGTCCAAACATGCAAAATATCTGAGCTAATACCCTCTCTTGTGATGCACGCAGCCAGATGTGTTTTGGTGTGGCAGAGGCTGATTGCGTTGGTTCATTGGGGGAAAGTCATTTGACATTGTGGTGAAAAGCAGGAGACTTTTGGATTCTTCTTCCTTTTTAAACTTAAAAATAAATGTTATTATTAAAAACAAAAAAACAAAAAAAGGAATCCAAACATATATTTTTTGCTGTGTGAAAAGCATCTCCAAGCATTACCGCACCATAAAATGTAGGAAATGTATTGGCAATACGATACATATCGCGATATACGTCACAATACTATACGTATCACGATATATCACAAGACAGTACCAAAATTAAGTAAAATTCACACAAATACAATTTAAAATAGATTTTTTTAATGATCAGAACAAGAAACAATGAAAATGTGTCTCATGTTCAAGTTGGTTTTAACCAAGCATCATGGTGCTTTTCTATAAGTGATTTATGAAATATTTTTCCCGAAACTCTAATTTTTACCACTTAAATGTTTCATTATATGAAAAACTGTTTCATATGTATGGTAGTAAAAATAAAGTGCTTTATTTGTAACACTGCTGAACGTGTAGTTTTTAAACAGTTCAGGTGCTCTCCAAAAACGTGAAGGTTGAATGTGGCTAAGATATTGTATTTCCTGCTTTCAGACAGTCTGCAGAGCATTGTACACATCGCTTATACATAATAAATTAAATATCATCTTAGCAGATTTTTAATCCATTCAAGTATCGCCAAACGAAGTATCGCGATATTTCACAAAAATCGATATTTTCTTACACCCCTGATAAAATGTTCTCGAGGCCTGCTGCTGTTTTCTCTGTGTTTATTAATTGAATACCCTTTAACGAAGCAATCGTCTGTTCTGCTGCAGCATCCGATACACCAACATAATATTTAATATTTTCTGCTTTATGGACTAAAAAAGCCCCAAAAAGTAATATTTTTTGTTAGTTTCTCCTTGATGTTTTTTTTCCATTTTTATTTGAAGGGAAAATTATTATTCGAATGAGTTGATGGTAGTAATTGATGAAGATTTTATCACGTTATTTGCAAAAAAAGAAGAAATATAAAAGAAATAGCATGCAAG
>NC_050523.1:10004953-10008455 GCF_002922805.2 Oryzias melastigma | reverse complement strand
ATGAGTTGATGGTAGTAATTGATGAAGACTTTATCAGGTTATTTGCAAAAAAAGAAGAAATATAAAAGAAATAGCATGCAGGAACACACCAAACTGTTTGAGACAGCCTCAGAGAATTTTAAGACAATAGCTCAAACACAGAAGACAAATCAGTAGAATAACAGAAGTACTTTAGATTATACTAACTGTATAAACCCAGTTTATGGTCACTGGCCACCATGGTGATGGTGAATTGTCTCACCCAAGCAGTGAAGTTCTTGTTTTTTAGTCTGTATTTATGAAATCTTCTTCACGATGATTTTTTATATATAGATTGTTATCAATTAAAGGCACAAAGGTAATATTTATATGTGCCCATATCCATGAAAATAAGGACAAAAAGTCTAATTATCTTAATTTTTATCTTTCAATTTCAGTAACTTTTATATGGCATTAAGAGCAGTTTGCACAGTTTTGTCCTGGAAAGCATCAAAATAGAGATTTGTTTGACCCCCTGTGGGCAAAGACTGATATTTTGGATACCAAAAGAAGCAAATCGGATTTTAGAGCTTTCCCCTCTCTAAATTCTCTGTGGGAATATGAAAGCTTTGATCGGTAAGCTTGTTTTAAGTACAAATAGAGGATGTAAAAACCTGCTCTAGTATGCTTTCAGGGGTCCCTAACAATCAGTTACATTTTTTAACTAATTAAAAATAAATTGATTTCCAAAAAAGTGAACCAAGACAGTTACGGCCCTGGGCATTGTGGGTGTTTTCCTGGTGCCTGCCCTTTATCTCCTCCTCCTGTACAGGTGCAGGTGTTTAGAAAGCAGAGGATGGAAAGAAAAGATCCACCCTTTGTGTTCTCCCTCTCATGCAATAACAAACCTTTATGCTTTATGTTATATTGGTTGTTTATTATTCTTTAGATTTTAAAAATACTTGGAGTGCTAAAAATGGCTTTCTCGTCTCTCTGCTTTATTATGGTCCAGAGCCAATTGTAACAACTTGGGGGCTCGTCCGGGACAAACCACTTTTTTTATTTTTTTTTTTTACTTTTTTCTTTGTTTTTCATCCACAACTAATAATTATTGAATCTTGATATCTTCCTTACCTGCAATTATTTTGCCATTTGGAAGATGCAATTCAGAAAATAGTGAGAATAGATTTTTTTAAGCTAAACTACATTTAAAAGGCTTAAATCATGCTATTCTTAAGCCTTTCAGAGTAAACTATATCATATACATGATAATATATTACAGTTGGCACACTAAAGGAACATTTTTATGTGACATATGAGTTATTTATTTTCCTACCCAAATGTAAGACGACTCGATCTCTGTGCCATCCATTTCATGACGTCAGCCTAGAATCGGTCCCAGCAGCAAGTCTCCGTTTTACTCACGAAAACAAACGACATCCAAACTTTTGCAAAGATTGATGTGCATATTATGCATTTAAAGTGGAAGAGTGTTAGCGTGATGGCAGCAGATTCTTTCTGGAAAAAGGTTGCCTCGCTTGTCTACGACACAAGAACCTGCTTGTTTTCGTGGATTGGAAGGGGCTGGTGCTCAGAGTTTATACTAAGATGTGTGAATTAAGCAAAATAAAGCATTCTTTGGGGTTGTTTTTGTGAGGAATTAACATTACGATACACTTAAAAGCTCAAAAAAGTTGATTTTGCATGATATCGGCCCTTTAAGGAAACCAAATCTACTGCTCACCCCTTTCCTTCCTTCATTGGAGCAGAGAGCACAGGCAGCAGCCGGTTGCAGTAATTGAATACACTTGAGTAATTGGTCATCAGCTGTAGGAAAGACATCAGTAATGATCTTACAGTGGCAATCGATGCCTTCCATCAGCTTATAATGCCATTTCCAATTGAAACTAGTCCATTATTTTACAAAGAGTGTTTAATGTTAAAGGTTTTACAAGCCGGTTCACTCATAGGAGCTACATTTTCATTTCGTTGGGCCCTGGAGGGCATGTAAAATGTTAAAGTTCATTTCTGGGGAAACAAAAATTGACAATAAAAAAATGAAAACTGTGATACAATTTAGGATTGTACCGTTGATCTGAACAAACGGGGACAAGTATAGCTTTGGATCAAGCAATCAATCAGAAATAATATGAAACAAGACAAACAACAGAAATGTTTACGTTTTTTTTGTTTTTACTTTTATAAAATGTTATTTTAAACCAAGATGCCTGATCAAACCAATGATGAAGATTAAATGTTATTTAAATGTCAAGCATGAAGAGGTTCTGATTAACAATGTGTGTGGTATATATATATTTGTTTATGATTATTAGAAGATAATTGCATTTCTGTTTTTCATTGTATTTCTTTCTGAGTTTTTCTTTTTATTTCTTTTGGAAAGGAAATACATCTGTATGCAAACCAAGAAACCGACCCCAATAATAATAATAATAATAATAATAATAATAAATGAGAAAAGATGTTTGAATACACTATGGACTTATGGGGATAGAGATAGAGGAGGGTTTCTGGAGCCACATTCATATTATGTAAATAGGGTGCAGGAGCATGTGTCAGTTAAACCGCAGTGCCATGCGAAAGGGAGCCGAGGCAGAGGCTTTGCGCGGCAGACGCCGGGGCCGTCGGTAGATGGCGGTAACCCAAGAAACCTGATCCAGCGGGCTCCCGTGCACTCCGTCTCAGTTTGCAGCACTCGCGTTGAAGGCAGAGGAGCCGAACAGTTTGAAGGACATCAAAAGAACCGGGAGAGCTCGCGCCTCCCCAGTTTTGCGCGCAGCCGGAGCCGGAGCGCATCGCCGGACAGAGAAAACGGGAGAACTAAGAAGACCATGGATGACAAATCTAATTCACTCTCCAGCAACAAGGAGGAGAAGGCGGATGGGAATAATGTTTTTCAGAGGCAAGACTCGATACAGAAAAATAACACCGGGAGCCAGAAGGACCATGGCAACTCGGTGGGCTTCAAGGGGGAGCGGGAAGAGGCCATGGTCGGTTTTGACGATCTGGAGGGGGCGTCCCGGCAACACGGGTTTATGCAAAGGCAATTTGGGGCCATGATGCAGCCCGGAGTCAATAAGTTCTCCTTGCGTATGTTCGGCAGTCAGAAAGCCGTGGAGAAAGAACAAGAAAGGGTCCAGACGGCCGGATACTGGATCATTCATCCATATAGCGATTTTAGGTAAGGGCTGGAATAGACACCTGCTCCCTCCTTATACACCCCTCCCGTCACTCCATGGTCTATAGAGCGCGCGCAGATCCTGCCCAAAGCGCGCACGCTAATCTGCCTCTGTATTTCTGCTCCAGGCTGCTCAAATGTGCTCCAATGCGGCGTTTTGCAGCACAGCCACGCGCGCAAAACTCACATCTTGTAGGGCTGGAGGTGTGAAGGTGGAAATGTCCTTGGAAGGAGGATGGTGAATGTCATGGGGGGATTTTTTATGCAAAAAACGCACAGCACAGCCCCTGCTACTGCGATATATTTCGCTTGTGTGTCGGCTGTACCTGCGCGCAACGTGACAACGCC
>NC_050523.1:10002351-10004886 GCF_002922805.2 Oryzias melastigma | reverse complement strand
AAAAAAAAAAAAAAAAAAAAAAAACCTGCACAGAATGCGGTAAAATCCTGCAGGGGGGCACGATTTAAGGAGAAAAATGGCCGTTTTGTGAATTAATTAGTGGACAAAAACCCTATCATAGACATTTAAAGGGATGGGATGGATTTTCTTAAAAAAACGTGATGGAATTTGCAAAGGACAGCATGAGGGACATGCCACTTCTCATTTGTTGGCTCTCACTTATTGCAGCATAATTGATTCTCGTGTTATTTTCTTGCTCTGCATGCAGCTGGTTGCCCCAAATAACAATCTGCAAAATGACCCTGCTTTCCTGAACATTATCAGGTGGAAAACAAAGTCAGAAGCTGCTCAATTAAGCTTCACATCTGGCCCAGACTGCACCAAAAAGTCTCCAGGTTTGTTGGGGCAGCTTCTAGACTGGAGCTGTCCATGGTGCTGAACTCAAAGCTGTACTTTGAATTTATTTATCCCAAAGTTTTAACCTTCTTTAATCTTAATTTCTGTGCATACAACACCAACACATGTAGTTTCATGTGCAAAATTGCAGAAAGTTACTTTAAATTTGACCAATTTCCCATAATCCCCAATGTAATTGGACACAGCTGGACTCGTGCACAACCCATATCACTTCCCCCCGTGTACATACTCGGATGCACACATGATGGTGGGCAGGGATTAGCCCAATGCAAAAGTCAATGAGCTTAGTAGCCTCTGAAAACAATTATGTAAGAAGATTGACCCCTTCTGAAGATGGGGAAAGGTCGAGACCAGAGCAAGCAGGTGAAATCCATCCCTTTTTACCTTTTCGGTTCTTTCAGACGGTGCGGTTTTAAGTTTGTCCTGCTTCTTGACATTTTGTTAGGCAAAGGATTTCAGCGAGACAGGGAATGGCGGGGAATGGCTCCATAATGGGAACATGTTCGTGTCTGCTCAAGCAGACTGAACCTTTTTACTTCAGCCCTATCAGAAAATATTTCTCCAGCTCAGACTGGCTACGGCCTCCTCAGGCTATCTCCTCATGACATTTTCCAAAGGCTGATTTTTCAGATGAAGCCCTTTTTTCCCCCACAGACAATGTAAAGACAGCTCTCTTTAACTCCACTGAGATCACTGTACAAAACCGCAAATATACTGTATCTGTACAAGTTTCCTTTCATGCTAGTTGAATGACGATTAATCATATCGAGGTGACCTTCTCGGAAAAAAAAAAAAAAAAAAAACGCAATAAAAGGGCATGATTGACACCCCCATTCACACCCGCATCACGAAGCTTCATGGGATTGTTTGAAACTTAATATTTGACACGTTCTTTGTACACAGTGGCTGCTAAAATATTAACGATAGGTTAGTAATATTCATTATTCATAGATTTTAGCGAGGCTTCATGCTTGGCCTCATTTACCTCCAGTTAATCCAAAGACAAGCTTTTGTCCTTTAAAATCGCAGCTTTACAAAACATTTTCTACTAAAATATGCTTCCTAATAATAACAATCAAAATTATGATAAAATTTGTGAAAAATCTATTTGAAATCTGTGATAGAGGGGTACTTCCTGTGTCCTCCATTGCTGGAGCTTTCCCATCACACTGCACAGTGGACAGGGCCAAGCCAGTGAGATTATGTGGGGTTTCCTCTGTTGCCTGGCAAGATTGGTGCGGCTCTGATTATGATTGATCACTTGTAAAAATGAAGCGTAAAATGTGCCAGAAGATTTTTCTCCTCTTGGGATTCTTTAGCCTTAAATTGATGGTCTTTTTAAAAAATATATATTATCTAATATTTCCCTTTGGTAGTGTTTTTTAAATGTAGTTTTTGTTAAATAAGATCACGTATTTATTCTTGAAGCACATCTGCATTTACATGGCAGAGGATCAGGCATTCTCTTTGCTGTCTGACAGCAGTTTTGGCGGCACTGTTTCAGTCAAATCAATGAGAGCACGGTTTGTTTGGGTGTTCGCTCTGACATTACAAACTGCTGTTTAGCTGACTAGAAGAGTACACAGCTCGTCTGTATGAGCATTCTGTTTACTCTAAAAGACTACTATAAAGTGGATTTTTAAAAAATTGCGTAAATAATAAAGATTTTCATTTATGGTTGCCACAAATTATTATTTTAATAGTCGACTAATCACCTATTATTTTTTTTGATTAGTCGACTAATCGTGTGTAAACTGGATGTAAAACGTACATCTTAACCATTATTAGCTTCAAATTTGAAGCGTTTAAGCTATATACTAAAAATAAAGAGAATTAGGATGATAGTTCATTAAACCTTTAATGAATCAAACCGTTTCTTTCATTGATTTGTATCTGGAATTAAAACAAGACTTAAATTAAATGAGGGAAACGTCTGAAACAAATGACTCTTATTTTTAGGTTTCACACCTTCAAGCTCCGTTGGTGTGTTGTCATGGTACCCGAGTCTTCCTATAACTTCCTGTGACATCACTACTGACTTAGCGCATGTGTGTCAACAACACATTCTCATCTCTAAGTCGTCACATATCGACGTTTTTGGTTAAGACCCGTTCCGGG
>NC_050523.1:9983516-10002298 GCF_002922805.2 Oryzias melastigma | reverse complement strand
TTTTTTTTTTTTTTTTTACTTCTTATGCATGCAGTGCCTATACCCTAACCCAGTACTGGTATCCTAACCCGGTACCAGATGCACGCTGGTCCTCAAGATGCATCCAGTACAGGTACCTTAACCTGGTACAGGATGTGCACTGGTCCTCTGGATGCGTCCAGTACCAGTACTCTTACCAAGTACCGGTACCTTAACCCGATAGCGGATGAGCACTGGTCCTCAGAATGCGTCCAGTATCGGTACCTTAACCCGGTAGCGAATGAACACTGGTCCTCAGGATGTGTCCAGTATTGGTACCCTAACCCAATACTGGTACCTTAACCTTAACCCTGTACTGGTTCGCGCCCTTTACCACGCCTGATACCGGTACCGGTATCGGCTTTGGTGCTACATGTTGTGGTACTGGACCAGTTCTAGTTGGCGGCCCAGAGGTTGAGGACTCGTAGGGTTCAACCAAAAAACGATGACTTGGGCTCACCGAAAACGTCAACATGTGACATGGAGAGAGTCCTTAATCAAAAGTTAATATGTGACATCTTGGGAGTGAGAATGTGTTGGTGTCCAAGTCTATGGCAGCATTAGAAATCGTGCTCTACTGTTTAAAAAAAAACATTTATCAACTAATCGTGGATTTAAAACTGATATCTTGAAGCTGGAAAAGAAACCCTTAATTGCCAAGTTAGCCAGCTCCTTAAGAAATGCTTATAAAATATGAGGATGCAGAATGATTTGAGTTTTTGCAGAAAAATTTGACTTTATCAGTTAAGCATTGTTCATTTTCCCAAAATAAATAAAAAAAACAACTCCTATCCATTTCCAGTCCTCCCAGATATAAATTGTTCTCGTCTCTCCTATTAAAGTGAATGATTATATTTCAGTGTAGACTCACACGCTGGATGCATTTCAGTTTGGCAGATTCCTTGTGATTAAAAAAGTGCACGGTTCATTAGCTTCCCTTCATTGTCACTGTAATATTCGTTTTTGGAAATATTGCACTCGTAAGAGGAGTAAAACGCATTAAAACCAGAAAGACGTGACCCACCGTCCTCCAGCGCCGTGACTTGATGTTGCAAAAATACCTTCAGTGGGTTTTAGGAGGAGCGCTGTTTAGCCGAAGTGAAGACAATTATCGGACACATGATCGGTGGATATTTATAAAGCCAAGGCTTAATTTATTCAAACAGATCCATTACTGAGTGGCCACTTTTCCAGCGAGGCAGGCAGCTTGCCAGCAAGTCCACTTCCACCTTCGTCAATGGATGAGCAGAGAAACCCAGCAAAGGCAGGCAGAACGGATGGCGTCAGTGGAGAGTTTTTAGAATGAGATAGGATTCCTGAAAGCATCTATTTTGATTCGTGGTGGCTTGGCCTTTACTGGGGGCCCGGGACGCTCGGTGAAAAGAGCATGGGGCTGATGAATCACTTCTGCCTTTTGTTGGTGGTTTGGAGGGCAGAGACTTTGACACAGCTGTGAAGGATGAGACTCCACATGGCCTTCCATACTTGCAGTCGTTAAATAGCTTTGTGTCCTTCAGCCGCGGTTAAACTCAGAGTTTTCTTTGATCAATCTAGCGTGCGTCTTTGTTCTTCCTCTTTCGCCTGATGGGTGTAGGTGTGGGGGCCGCTGCGTGCCTATCCTGGGACATTTTCTGCCGGTTGTTGCTGGCATGTGACGTAATGACGTCCTTTCTGCACGGTGTCATGCAAGCAGAGGACAACACAGAGGAGGTTAGGTTAGCATCTCAGGTGATAGATTGAGCCTAGATCTTTTTTTTATTTTATTTTATATAGTATTGAAGACACACTCTAAAAGAAAAGAGTGTTTTTGGTGTCTTTAACATGCTCTTGTGGCATTTTTCTCATGATATATAAAGAAAATTAAGCTTAAATTTGTATTTCTGAGTATTTCTTTATTCAAATTGTTGGAAAAAGCTTGTAGATTGAGGGGCTGTAAGCTAGCTGGAGAGCACGTAAACAGATGGATGATGGGGAAGGGGGCAGGCTTATTCTACAGTCCCGCCTACAATTTAGAGGTGAATTTCATAAAAGCTTCTGCAGAAACTATATGTCCTAGAAAACAACACTTTTTTGAAAAAAATATTGACTCAAAAATGGCAAAAAAATAAATAAATAACAGTGCGAACACTTTTAAAATAAAGCATTGGAGTGGGAATTTGTCAAAAACAATAAATGAATGAATTAATCTTTTCATAAAATACAAAAATAGTTCCTTTATAAATGCAAATATATCTTGCAAAGCAATGGAATTATTCAAGAGAAACTACAGAAGGTTTTTTTTTATATTTAGTACTTTGCACGTTACATTTATATTTTTACTGAAAAATTACAGAAACATTGAGGTTTTTTTTTTTTAATTTAGCACGTTATACATTACACATTGTATTTTTTCTGAAAAGTTACAGAAACATTTGATGATTTTTTCCCTCTAATCAGCTTTTCACTCCTGAAAAATGTTGATTTCTTGTAAAGTTTTAACAACTTTAATTTTTCTGCTCTTCTCCCTACAATATATATTTTTTTGTTTTTTATCCATATATACCAATTAGCTACTTAAAAGACCATAAATATTCATAATCTGGGGTTACCTTGGCCAAAAAACATCTAGATTAGCCTCTGGGTATGTTTGATGTTGTGATATCTAAGAAGCCACAGCATGTTTTCCTTCATTTCTGACTTGCATGTGTCATTCTGCAGGTTCTACTGGGACTTGATAATGCTCATCATGATGATGGGGAATCTAATCATCATTCCTGTGGGAATAACCTTCTTCTCAGAGCAGACTACCACCACCTGGCTGGTCTTCAATGTGGCTTCGGACACCATCTTCCTGGTGGACCTGGTCATGAACTTCAGAACGGGGATTGTCAATGAGGAGAGCTCTGAGATCATCCTCGATCCCAAGGTCATAAAGATGAATTACCTGAAAAGCTGGTTCGTTGTGGACTTCCTCTCCTCCATTCCGGTGGATTATATCTTTTTAATAGTGGAGAAAGGCTTTGACTCTGAGGTATATAAAACGGCCCGTGCCCTGAGAATCGTTCGCTTCACCAAGATCCTCAGTCTTCTGCGCCTGCTAAGATTGTCCCGGCTCATCAGATACATTCATCAGTGGGAGGAGGTGCGTATATCTTTTTGTGCACAGAAGATAACACAACAAATATGAATGTTGTTAAAAAGAATCAGTTTAATGAAGCTTAATAAATATGTTTGTTAGTTAACAGTCTTTCCTTTCCAAAGAGATGGAGAAAGCCTCTAATAATTTTGTTAATGCTTCAGATTCTTCCTGTCTTTGTTTCCTTTTATCCTAAACACAAACTGATCCACTTAGAACAGCCTCTCTCTGTTTTATAAGCCAGCAGATTCTGCCTGGAAACTGCTAAAACTGACTTACCGTTGGCTGAAAACTGACAAATGTAACGCATTTTCTCCATCGCATAAATTTGACCATAATGCAAATTTAATATTGTTGTTTTTCAAAAGCTATTTTGACCAGTAGACTGACTTTCAACATATAAATTGGTTTAAATTTGAATATGAATTTCACCATGATAGGAAAAAGCAGTTTATTCTTTTAATCTAAAGCAGCCGATGCGTTTAAGAGGTGAATAAATTAAAGGCTTGTTGGACAACATGTCGATAAGTGGGTGTTTCAACAACCATGAGTTGATTTTTGTGTAAATATCACAAGGTTATATCCCTCCAGACTGAACCAAGACTGATACATTATTAGCCACGACTGAGTCACTGCTGCACTTCCTGACTCAGACTATTTAACCAAGCTCCGCTGCTTTCTTCACTTCGTGATGCTGACTGAAACGCTGCGCTGCTCTGCATCAGGACTCAAGTATGGATACATTTTAAAGGAGCTTGATCACTATCTCGCAGATTTAATCTGTGTTGTGTGCGAGCCATTCAGCTGTCAGCTGCTTCTCGGTAAATGTTCTGCCAGTTCCACCTGCTTTTACTCACCCTACGAGTTCATCTGAAAATCCACATCCAGATTAGATGCTGTGTTTTAAGACCATTTTATGTCTTTGAATACAGAGAATTTCAGCCTTGTCAATCAAACTGCTTGTGCCTGTATTTGCAATGTATGTTCAAAATTATTTAAAAATCAACCTTTGTTTTTTAATTTTGGTAAATGTTCACATATACATAGAATGATCTGTTATGAAAATCATACGAGGCTTACAAACCAGTTCAAATGTTGTAGAAATAGCAAAAAGAAACATTATTCTGAACATTGTCTCTAGTGGTTATGATTGGGTTCTTCTAAGAAGAAACGAGTCAATGGTGACTCTAAAATTGTTACTGATGTGTGTATACGTTCATGGTGTACTCCACCTTCAACCCACAAACACTGGGATAGGCCCCAGCATCCCTGTGACCCCGAAAGGAATTAGACTGGTTTGGAAAATGGATGAATGGATGGTTGACATCTTTACCAGACAGGACAGTATTGAATTCTAGATGATTCCCACCCTATCTACTAAAAAACTGTAGTGTAGGACTGTCTAGTGTTCTGGATTTTAAAAGCAATTTGGACTCCACGCTCACTACTTTGTTTTTCCTAAACGGCGGATATGACATTACCAATTTCAGAAAGTGAAAATCTAATCAATACGGACATTTTACAATGTCAGTTTATGAATCCATCGTGTCCTGATGCTGAAAACGTTGATGGTTTATTTAAAAATAACATTCAGACACATTTTGTTCAAAAAACGCAATGCATTGTGGTCTATATTCACAGGTGTAGTGAGCATCGATGGACACTGGTTTTAATTTTGGGTTTACATGGTTTACACATTTAGACACATTTGTGTACAAATACATTAATAATCTATATATTTGTTTTGAAGATTTTAATATTAATCTGATATCACATACTGTAAAATTTATAAGGGAAATTTTAATGAGATTTTTAATAGCATACAGCGTTACATGGATTCTCAAACGGAGTAGCTCCAACAATTGTTCTGCCTCTCCTGGAGGGCCTTTCTGTTTGGCCACTAGGTGGTGATTGCGCTATAGCATTACACCTTATTCCAGAAGAAGAAAAATGTATGAGCAAAAACGGGGTTTTAGACCACAAAGGGTTACTTAAAAAATATTTCCTTAAAAGTGTTTGTAAAATTCCTGTCTGTGAGTTTATAAAGATTATATTGACCGGGCGTTAGCATTAGCCGTCCTACGGAAAATCCTGTTATTTGTCAATATCAAGCTTGCGGACTTTAGCTTTATCCATTAGATGAATCTCTACTTTATGGATTGATTGATCTATCAAGCTTAGATTGATTAAGATTGATTTTATCAACCAAATCCTGTACAAAATCAGTGAGTAGTGAAGGAATTTAGACATAGCCAATGTTAGCTAAATTCCAAAAACAATTTCAAGTTACATATTTATTAATTGTTCCCATACGCTCTTAAAACATTTACCAATTCTTGGGTTATTCATGTTGGTATATATTTTAAGCTACTTTTTATTAGCAATACTGTTTTTTGGGAGGGTTATTGTGGTTTTATTTTTATTTATTTATTTTTTGTGAATTGGATTTACCCATAAAAACCTTTTTAACCTTGTCGTTGGGTTAAATCAACCCAATTGGGGTCATTTTTAACTATGGAATCTTTTGTTGGCAAGTCAGCTTACAATTTTTACAATATTAGTTTTGTCAGAACCTCAAAAAAAATAAAAATTACTTAAGCGGCAATTTTATTAGTACATTTACAAAACTAAAATCCTTCGGAAATCAGAGTTTTTACCTGAGATGGTTTGGCTGTTTAGGATTCATAGAAATGTTTTCAATGTGAATTTAGCTCAGATAGAATCCTCGAATTTTTTTTTTTTTTTTACACTGTAGTTTGGATGGAGGAAAGCCGTCTGAGGATGAGATTGAAATCAGCTCATGCAAGGAAAACACTGCAGTGTAGGAATGTTTCACGCAAAGGGATCCATCACTTCTCCGTCCTTCCTCTTTGGCCTTTTTACTTTTCTGCTCCATTTGTCCTCTTCTGCCTCTTATGTTTTTCTCTTTGGCTTTGCCCTCAAAAACATTCCATTTTGCTATACATTTACAGGCACACAGAACGACACAGCCAATAAGACACATCCACAGGAGATACGCAGGGAAAGAAAAAGCTCAGAGAGGAAACAAATCCAAGCTGTCATGACATGTTAGGTGGAAGATGCCGGATTAGCGCTTTAATGGAGAGACAAATGCAGTTCCCACCATCATAATGTGTTTCATGCAGGGAGCCATAATTACGCTCTCACGGATAGACTCGCTTAGTTATTCGGACAGTCATTTTCCACAATGAGGCGTTCTCCACCCTGCATCCATCACCCCTTCCTCTGTCGTGTGCCGCCTGTCCCCCTTCCTCGCTTTGTCACATCTCCCACCCCCATTTGTGAGGCCGTTGTTTGTCACTGCAGGCTGAACGGGTTGAACTGGGCAAAATCCTCCGCCATACCAATGGAGAATGTGACGGCGTGAACATTTTCTAACGTCTTCATTTGTAGATGCACGACGTATGCCCGACATGCATGGTTAGTCATCACCGTTCTCTGCTTTGTTAAGGGGCTTACGCTGGGCTTTACATTAAGCAGTTGAGTGGCTCGAGTGGAAAGACTCAAAGAACTGACGGACCTTGAAAAAACCGACTCTTCGTCATTAGAATATGACACAGCTTTTAGCTGACGAGGCTAACGTTGTGCTAAATGTTTGACTGCGGCAGCTGTGGTTGGGGTGGCGCTCAGACTCCACCCTCCTCGCCGTTCGTTTGCAGTCTTTGTGTGTTTGTCTGTTCAATCATTCATGCATGTGTTTGTCCTCATATAATTACTGCAATGTGCAGAGCTTTGGGAAATTATAGCATACAACGTGAAGGTCATGCTCAGTAGTAAACACGGCGTGAGCTCCAACACGACAATTCAAACAAATACAAAGCAAATGAAAGCAGATGCAAAGCAGATTCTTTCCCCGATGCTCCTGTGATACTGCTACGGACTAAATTTGACTCTCACAGGCTTCAGTAGGTTTTTCCTAATGAGCTCCTTTTCATCTGGGCTCTCCAGTATGCTGATTAAGACATTTTTAAAATAGGATTCAATTAGAAATTTCAAGTGCTATTAATCAAAACATCATTATTCCAGTTTGAAATACGATTCCTCTTTGGACAGTTAATGTTTTCTTATAAATGTCAAATGGTTATTTGCTATGGATGGAATGCCAATTGAAGGGGCTTATTTCTTATTAGGGCTTCACGTTAGAAGTCTTAAGTTCAGGCACAGCATGAGGTTGTTTCAAAAGCTAATAAAAAAAAAAGACAATCAAAAACCTGAAGAACAAGGCAGCATTTTCTGGTATAAATCCATTTAAAGTGTTTTTAAATATCAAATCTGCATTTTAATATATTTTAAAACTTTTTCTTTAGGTCAAAAAGGAAGATTTCTGTAATAATGGATAAAACTGTGAGTTTCACGGTAATAAAGTATTATAAAATGTAAGTTTTTTCACTATATAACATGGTTTTGAAGTCATTATCTGCAGTTTGCATTCACAAAATGTTGAAATGTAAAGGTTTCTCACCAACCTTTTAATTTTGCTTGGTTTAATCTGTCTATGCAGGCAGTAGCTGCAAATTTGCACATCCGTAAGTCACAGCAGTGCTGAGATTTTATGCATGAAGTAGCATGCGTGTACGGATTTGCACGCTTAGTTTGAGTCGATAAATTCAAACCAAATCATTCCGTTTACACTTATAATGAAGCCTTTACAAGTTTGCATTTATTTATCTTTTTACATTTTTTTTACCTTAGAGTTAAAAGCAAAACAGATTACTTATTCATGTTTTTGCTTAATTCAGATCAATGATGAAGAAAAAAATGTTGCTACAGCAGCTGCATGTCATATGTCGGGTCAGCACATGTCACTGAATATCTAAAAAAATATGTTTTTTTTGTGAAAATCTTTAATTTCTGGTAGCATTTTTTTTTCTTTTAGGGACTTTTAGCTCAATTTTCCCTCATATTCCTTCCATTATATCAGCTAAATGACCTTAAACCAAGAACGCCGACTTCTTTTCAAATGTACTTGGCTGAGGATAGTGTTGGTGAATCGTTTTGCCGTGAGCACTCTCAGGATCTGAGTCACATTCTGCTCATCACCGATGTTTGAAATAATAAAAAAAGCATGAGGATAACATTTCTAAACCAGTGTGAAATATCCCCACAGCTCCGCTGTGCAACATCTGGCTCATCACTGCCACCAGAACTCCCGCCAGAGCCCGGCTTATGCTGGAGGGCTCAGGTTGGGCTGGTGGCAGGACAGCCGCCCCCCAGGGATGGATTTAGTGTTTGTGAAGCCTCAGGCTGAGGTCGCCCGCTGCAAAAATGAGGAAACTTAATCTCTCCTTCACCACAGTTTGTAAATAAGATTTCAAACCTGATGATTATTCAGATTTGTGTATGACAGCACACGTTTACAGTTAAATGAGTTTGTGGTTCTTTTTTGGTCATTTTATTGTTATATCAACATTTTTAGCCCTTATAAGTATCAGTTAGATAAAAAAATCATACAAAATAAATAAATGTACATTTATTTGAATATAATTGGTGTTTAATTTAAAAGTGTCAGTATTTGGATGCACATGTGAGAAGAGTCACAGCAAAATAAATATTTAGTTTACTTCTGTGGCATTAAAATCACAGTCAATGCTTATGCTTTTCAAATGTGTGAATATGAATTAATTGGATATAAGCTATTAAAGAAAGAAGGATCATTAACTGGGCTTTTTACCATATGTTTCATATTAAAGCAGCAAATCTGAGCAAATTCCAAAATAGTCTCTAAATCAAATAGACTTATTTGGTTTGAAAAGTATCTAATATTTCTAAAAACTGAATATCCAATGAGGCAAATGACTGATGGAGGTCACGTGACCTCTTCAAGGCCAAATTGAAGATACTGTTTAAAAGGAATTAAGTGGGTGGACATCTGTTGGAATACATTACGACTGTTACAGAGCAAGACCTCAACAATGATCTGCAAATGATAAGACCAGAAGAGGAGGTTTGATTTGAGATAGAACAGTAATTATGAATGCTTAATTGAAAGATTCGAAATCATTCTGTATGTTTATTCTGCTGTTGAGTTGAATAATTTTAGATTAATGTGAATGGAACTTGAATTGTTTGTTTGCCAAGCTCCCTAGTGGTTACTTGGTGAACTGCACCTAGCTCCAGTTCATTTTATTTTTTTGTAAACCTCAATCCAGAACTTGTAGCGTTGCCTTAATTTCTCAAACGGCCCCTTAAATGTTAATACAGTTAATCGAGTACAAAATAAGAGGTTGGGGGAGTGTGTTAAGGGCACAAAAGAAAGGAATAAAAGAAACAATAAGATGGGTTTTTAATACCATAAACAACAAAATATAGTTTTACTGCTTATAAAATATATTTAAAAGTAGATAAAAAGTAGTGAAAAATAGTTTGCACTGCACAGTTCTTTAATTAATGAGGAGAACAGTCTTTTACGGCAGATGTTGTGGAGCCTAAAACCATCCACGCCATGTGATGCAATTATTCAATACCAACACAGTACTGTATCACTGTACTATTTTAAGTCATGTGCATTTTTCTGTTGTAATTACATCTTGCTATTTCCTCCTGAATTGTCATTATGTTACAAAATACTATGAAAAAAAATTGTACAGCAATTATACATGACGTCATTACGACGGAGTTAACTCAGAGGAATGTTTGGAGCTTTGGTGGACATGGAGGCTGGATGCTGGTGAGTCAGTCAGCAGCTGGTTGTAGGAAGTGACGACTTTGAAGGCTCCTGTGTGCAGCTTCACTTTGTCAGCATCAAAGTCGGAGAGCTGTGAACATCAGGGCGACAGATAACGTCACCTCTCAAGATCAGCTTGACATTGTATCTTCTCACTGTGGAGATTTACTTGATATTGATCCCAATGTAGTTTTATTGGAACGTTTGCAATAGAAGTTTTCACGTTCTTAAAACTGCTTGAATTTTACAATTTGCTGACTAAACCTGAGCACTAAAAAGGTTGATCTCAGCCATAGGCTCCTTATTCACACTTAATAAAGTGATGTAAGTGATGGACCCAGTGCGCTTAAATTCTTTTTACTGCTTCTTTCTTGTATTTTATATCTGCTTGAGCAATCTTTTCCTATGTTTAATCATTCAATCTCTATTTTAATAGAATGATTTTTGAACTGTGTACTAAAAAAGTTAATTAAAAATTAATTAAACCTGTGCTTTTCATATATGAGTAATATATTTTATTTAAGTTTAAAAGAAACACAAATTAGGTTTTCTTAAAGTGCTATAAAAAGCAAAAAACATGAAATAAATCTTTAATACTAAGGATTATTCTAATTAAATTCAGTCTTTTTTATTTTATTTTTATTTTTTAATGACCATTATAAGTGACAGCAGATTACAAATAATATGTTTTGGGTGTAATCTTTACACTAATTCAATAAAATATGGCAATGGAAAAGAAAAATCCTTCTTAAAAGAGAGAAAAAAATAGATAAAAATGTAAAGTACTAAAACATCTGTATTGTAAGATAAACTGGCAAGTCGGTAAATGCAACAACAATCCATGCACATCATTTAATAAAGCAGAAAACAAGAGTTAGTTAACAGAAAACAAAGAATTAGAATTGTTTCAAGACAAAATTTTAAGAAAGTATGTAAAAAATGTAAAAAAAAAGGCCTTGAAATTTATATAATGTCATATTTATTGTTATAAGCAGCAACTCAAAAAATAAAACCTGTCAAATAATATAATAAATAACCACAGTAAAACCAGCATGGGATTAAATTATTCAAATTAGATCCTAAATATGTTAATAAAAACTATTAACAAGGAATACATATACATATATATATATACCGTATTTTTCGGACTATAAGTCGCACCGGAGTATAAGTCGCAGGGGCCAAAAAATGCATAATGAAGAAGAAAAAACCATACATAAGTCGCACTGGAGTATAAGTCGCATTTTTTTCAAGTAATTTATTTTACAAACTGGTTGAAAAAAACGATCTTACATCATCCTAGAAGGTAAGTTATAACATTCATAAGTGAATAGAAAACAGGCTGAATATGTGTCAACACATATTCACATATTAGCATCATGAAAAAAACGAAAAGGTGTAGCATTTATATAACATAACAGTTTTATTTAACTATAGCCTCAAGAACTGATCAACTTTGTATCTTTACTGTAATTAATTGCACGCAATCTCACTCCATATCACTAAATCCCTTAAATTCTTCGTCCTCTGTGTCACGTCTGAATAACTAAAGTAAATAAAGTAATTGCATAGATCACCATAAGAGGGCACTCTAGACTTACGGTCCATATCTCATCTCATTAAAAATTCGTATATAAGTCACACTGGAGTATAAGTCGCAGGGACATTCAATCTATGAAAAAAACTGCGACTTATAGTCCGGAAAATACGGTATATATATAGATTAATTACATCTCGCAAACAAAACAGTCCTTCGTTTCGCCTATATATATATATATATATATATATATATATATATATACACACATAGTGTTAGTAAAAACTGTTGGATAGATTGAATGTTGTGTCCAGCAGGTGAAAAAGGGACATCAAACAAAGCCGCTGATTTTTGAGCAACAGATACTTTGGTGCCAAAGCAGATTAGTGAGCTTTAAAGTGCCCCGTGGTTTCGATTCACTTGACTTGGAAATAGCCGTGCCAAGAGCTGGGAGCACTGAGCCACCGCCCCAGAGTCATGCAGGGACACAGGTGCACAGGCAAACACACACAAACACACAGACGCTCGTGCTGACTCATGACATGCTGTGTCATGTGTTACATGGAGAGGAGAAGGAAAGAGAGAAGACGAGAGGGCAGTCCTCCATTTCTACATGATGACTGTGGTCCTTCTGTTCTGTTCTGACATCACTCTTGTTTCTCTATTTTATTACAAATACATTTGATAGCAATAATTAAAACCATAAAAGGTAAATTTAACACACGCTAAAAATAATTGCTCAGATTATATTCTAAGTCTGGATCAACATGTAGATTATATGAGTCGGAACCAGTTAGATATATTTTGATTAACATCACCTTGGATATGTTCTTTGAAGAACTGTGTTATGTTTTGGATTTATAACTTTTGTTTATTGATAGACACAGTAGGCGGTGGGCGTGTCATTTGTTTGTGCGGCGTGATTGGATGCAGATGTTTTTATGTCCAAATCCAGACCTCGAGGGCTGGAGTCCGACATGTTTTCCAACCAACCTGTCATTTAAGCTCCTTATTGGCTAAACCAGGGGTCTGCAGCCTCCAGAGCTCTCTGGTTAAAGATAAGTACAAAGTTTTTAGTTTAAAAAAGTAAATGTTAAGTAAAGTAAAAAGAAAAATTACAATAAAATAACTTGTTGCCATAGTGGTTCAATAATTAAGAACTAAACATTTTGACAGATTCCAGTGTTTTATGTATGCCTCGTGGTTCAAAAATACATTTAATTAGCTCTGTTTTAATTTTAGACAGTTAGATTTATGAATTTCTGACTAAGAAACACCACAAATGTTTATTTATTTATTTTATTGCTGACATTACTCTACCTACCACTTTATTTGTACCCATGTCACACAGGAAGTCTTTTATTTTGAAAGGAAGTCTTGTGAACCTCTGTTAAACATTATAAACTGTTTCATATTTGGGGGGAAAAATCTATTTTCTTTGAAAGTGTCTTTTAATGGTTTATTTATATTTCTCATAAAAGTAACAATAATATAAATATAAAGTAGTGTCTTATTTTTTTAAAGGATGTTTGGCTCCTACTGGGTTTTGTTCAGTGAGAAATTGTCCCAAATGGCTCTTTAAGTGTTAAAGTTTGTAGATACCTGAGCTAAACACACCTGATTCAAGAATTCAGGTTTCTGGAAAATCAGCAGGAGGCCGGGCCTCGAGGCCTAGGTTTGAGCACCTCTGTTTTAAAGCATCCAGCGCATAAGAGCAAAACAGTTTTTTGACTGTCCTGTAAGCTTTGTTGTCCTCTAACCCTCTAAATTACAATGTACACAATGGGCAAACATAAATGAATGACTGAATACAACTAAAGAAGTAGATTGTTTTCATAAGTCACATACAAAGATGCTAGAGAGATACTGGGTGCAAAGACGGAAGAGTTCACTCCTACAATGTGATTTGCATCCGTGTAATTTGTAATAAGCGATGACATTTAGAATTTTCCAAAAGCAACTCAGATCTGTACAATAATTACAAATTATCGCATCGCAATATAACTCCGGGCTCACACTGCATCCTTTCTGGTCCAGCATCTCTTATTCAGTTTTTTTAGCTTTAAATTTTGAGGGATGCCGGAGCAAAGCCAGAGCACTTTTTTGTGAAATTGGGGGTATTAACGACCTAAACCGGAAATCATGCAAGTGAGTGTAAAGTGTATGTTTTTTTTTTCAAAATAAAACGTATTTTCCGCTGTGCTTGCTGTTATTAGGGTGTTGTAAACATTATGTCATTAACCAACCCCAGTGCCCACTACTTAGTCAAATATGTACATTTAAGACTATACAAGACAAAAGTGTTCATAAAAGTGTAGTACTTGCCTATTGTATGAAGACAAAAATTAATTTTTCACTATTTCTATAAACAGGTTTTCACCTCTTTTTTGCTTAGTAACAACTTTACAGAAGTTACAATGACTAAAATCTGACTTTTTAAAGATACATTTGTTCTTTTTGGAGGCAGAGATGATGGTTTCAGGTTCAGCTTCAACAGAAATTGTGCAAAAGTTATCCTCATGTTTTTTTTCGCATTACATTTAGTTGCAGGACACACATCCAAAAGCAGCCCTTAAAGTAAAAAAAAAAAAAAAAAAAAAAAAGCTGTGCTGCAGCAGAGCCGCTGGCCAATAACCGGGTACAACTGTGCTGTGATGTGACGTGAGAAGCAGGGAATTGTTGTCATGTCTGTTGGTTTGTGCATTCATCTGGGTGCTTCATTCCCCGTGGCCTGAATGTGACATATGCCAGCTTGATCGTACGACTGAACTTTTAGATTACGACTCAGTGGGGGAATATTGATTAAATACTTCCACATATTGTTTACAGCAGCACAGAGACATAATAGAAGGGATGTTTCAGTCTTTAAATTATTTATTAAAATTGATCATAGAAGAATGTTTAACCGCCTGACAGATTTGATTTGGAATTCATTTTAAAGCCCCACTCCGATCATCTTTTCATCTATTTTAAAAGTGATCTTTTAATTGTGATTTTACCATTTTTAGCCAAAATCAAGAAAATCTAGATGCATCAGAATAGAGCGGAACAGGGAGCTGCCGATTATGGTAAATACGTCTCTGCTAAAGGGTTTTTACTAATGATCTGCTCCTGATTCAAAACAATTTGAATAAAAAAATACTCAGAAATGCAATTTTAAACTTCATTTTCCTCATATATGTCCTCCATCATTTAGAACATGTTAAAACACCAAAAACAGAATTTCCTTTAGAGTTGGTAGATACTAAAGATACATTTGCATAAAGAGGCCTATATTTGTAAAACCAGAAAGATCTTTGTGTTAACTTCACCTTTGTGTTATGAATTTGTTGATTTCAGAGTCAAAATAGGTTTAAATCTTTAGCCTCTGCTCCCACTGTGTCTGGAGTTTCCGATTTGATTTGAATTTGCATCACTTTTACAGAAATCTTTTTGATATTATTCCATTTAACATTAAATATTTCTTCCTTTTCCCACAGTTTACATGATATAACACAACCTATAAATATTAACATGTATAAAATTTTGTTTTTTTTCTTTTCAAAATATGTCAGGTGAGAAAAAGGCACTTTGGGACACAAAATATGTGTTTACAACCTTTTATTACAAAAAAAACTTAAAAATGAAAGTGAAAAATAGGGCAAAACTTTAGATGAGTTGCTGCAAAACACTGTTGACAAGATAGTTAATACATTTGTTTAGCTTGTAAGCAGTTTATTCATTTGGCCTTTGTAGACAATGGTCTGACTTTAGATATTAATGAATCTTTCCATGTATTGTAATTATTGTGCTAATAAATGTCTTATTAATACCCTATAAATATGTTAATTATGCTTGTTAATGTGTTATTAAGGCTTGTTAATTAATCTTATTATAAAGTGTTACCAAAAATAGTTAGTTAAAACAAAATCAAACAATAGTTTTTAACAAATTGTGTCTTTCTATGAGATAAAACTAAAAATATCTAAAAAAAAACTTTGTACTAATAAGAAAATGCAGAAGCAGTTTAATACAATAAATTCCAGATTTTTTTTATCTTTGTCATTCGTTTTACTCCCTCTACTGATTTCTTTCCTCAGGCATTCTATTTCTAATGTTTTGATGTTTTGATTCAGTTTGATGATAATAGTTTGTGGATTTCTTTTTTTTTCCCGCCATCACAGAACTCTACAGTGAAGGATTATCCCTACACAGCTGCATCATCTCATTAGAACGTAAACATTGGTGGACTTTAACATATGTTGGGCTGTAAATCACAAGTGAGCAGGCCACTAAAGAGTTTAGCCACATGACGGGCCGATGATCCGTTTGTCGCCTCATCTGTAAATTCCACTTACAAGCGGCTTATCGTGATAAACTTTCTTTACATCCACTTAAATCAGACGATACTTTGAAATTTTATTTTCAAGTGATATAATGTCTTCCATAAAAGCCCAAGATTTATAAACATATTTTTCTTCATCTTCAAATTTCAAGATGCACACAATAACCCTAATAGACTCTTTTGGTCCGATTTTGTCAAACCAAACAAATAAAAAATAAAAAAAAGAAACAACACTGCATTTTTTCCCCTGCTCTCATGTGTTCTTGTCTGCTCTGTTTTAAGAGAAGACTCTCTGACGATGAGCATAATGCGCCATGAACTGTGTTTTCTGCTCAGCTCACTGAGGGAAGCTCATTCCTGGCCCAAGGGGAGGAAAATCCAGGACTTCACTGCTTGATAAAACAACTTATTTTTCTTTTCCCCTGCTGATTTAGCTCATCTCCCTTGCCAAGCTGCACAGTGATCCTTCTGCTTTGAGTTGGTCTGGTTAAGTGCAATAGAGTGCTTGACCATATGGTGCAGAGTGGAGCGTTGAGGGTCATATCCATGAGGGAGTGACAATGCAGAGGAGAGTCTTACTGACGGAGACATTAACAGTGATCAAAATTATATTTCATTGAGTGACCGTAAATATTTTGCTTTTTAAAAGTAAATGATCAATTATTCCTCTTGTGTCTTTCAGCGTGATTATAGATTGACAAAATATTTCTTACGATTAAGAAGCCATTTTTAAAATAAAATAGTCAACAATAAGATAGTAGGATAACTTATCCTCAATTGAATCAAATTAAAACTTAGTTTCATGTTCTCTTTTTTTCTTTAAAACTCAATTACTCAATGATAGATGAAAACAAAGATCTGGGTACGATAAAAATGTATATAAATTCAGCAAATTAAGTACATTCTGTATAGTAAACAGGGCATGGAAGTGATTGATTGACAGGGTCAACAGCCAATCAGGATGCAGAACCCAAATCACTGTAAATGAAGTACTGGTTTGTTGTAAAATCTTTAGGTGGGCGGTAATTGTTTACATAAAACCCTCTGGTTAGTTTTATTTTCAAAAGAGCTTCAATCAGGAAGTTAAACCGCCAGTTTTCTAATTTTAAACACAACAAAAAACCCTGTAAATTAAAAGAAAGAATGTAATGTATATCAGCAATAAAAGAGTAAAACAAAATCTGCACAAATAAATAAAAACATTTTTTTTACTAGATATGTTTCAGTACTTGACTTATTTTCATTGTTTTTTTATGTGTTTTCACAGTTCAGATATTTCAGAAAATATGTTTTAGACGTTGATCCAAATAAGATAATGTTTCTTGTTAATTTGATGGCGTATTTGACCCACAAACTGTCTTAAAATATGTGAGTCTCTGTTTACTGTTTACTTACTGGCCAGCAAATTACATTAACTTGCAAGGTTTTCCTTTCCTTTTCAGTGCATCTGTGATGCTAAAGAGAGTTTAACAGAAGTTGCAGTAAATTCAATTAACACCAAGGACTCAATTTGTTTTAGAGGTAAAACAGCGACAGAGAAAGGCGTCCTCTACTAAACTGTTGTTCAAGTTATGGAGCAGTTTGAAGTCTAAAGCCATGAAAACATCAAGACCAGAGCTCTGATCTCAATCTTTTTAAGCAGCACTAGATCTATCCCGGGAGAGATTTAATGTCAGAGGTGGCAAAGTCAACAGTTTAGAGGGAGACTTCAAATAGGAGCTTCAGGAACTGCAGGGCACAGCAGATTACAACATGAGTGTTCTTTCCAGCATTAGCTGTTGTCAAATTTTCCCATTTAGTGCCTTCCCACCCCACCTCCATGACACTGAAATAGCATGTCTGCACACAAATTGAGTCTGCAGGGACTCTGAACGCAGCAGAACTGTAATAGGCCTGCAGCTGCTGTTATATGGCTTTCTAAGATGACTTACAAAGTGCAGACAGGAACCATCAATTAGCAAACGATGCAAATGATGCTTAATAGAAGAGCAAGAAATGTTGATAAGTCAGATAACAGACATAAATACTAATAAAGTAGCTTGCAAATGAAAAAAGAAGGTATAGAGCAGGTTTGGAAAATGACAAAACGACACAAAAACAATGGTTGGTTAGTCTGTAAATGTGGTATTTAAGGGGTAATTCACCGACTCTTAAGCTACATTCACACTGACATGTGACGCATGTTCAAGAACACGCTAAATGTGCATTCTTGAACATGCCTTAAGCCCACGGCGTTGACACTATAGACAAGCAGGAAGGAGCTTCATTTTCTTTTTCTTTTTCTACTTTTTACCAGGGCTGCCACAAATGATCACAGATTTATGTTTTTTTTTTTAATTAGTCGACTAATCGGCTGAGCGCTCACAACTGTATTCAACTTCACTACACTCTGACTCTATATCTTACTCGTAGCCAGGATAGTTAGCATTTTTTACGTCTTGCATAAAGACTTGATCTGTTTTCAGACCAGATGTACTTTTCAGTGGAGAAATTTCTCTCCGATGGGGTAAAAGTTTCAGGGAAAAATCTATTAAGTTCTTTATTTGTGCTACTGTTAGCTTAGCTTACCTAGACGATGATCCCTCCTCAGCGTTATCATACTCAGTCCCAACGTGCTTCCTCTTTAGATGCTCATGAATCGCCATCACATTTTCACACCCAAATCGTCACGTATTGATATTGGGTTAAGGACCCCTCCAAGTCACTTTTTGATGTTTTGAATGTCCCTAACTTGTTGATTTTTGACGTGCTGGCAGTTAATCAGGGGTCTCCAATCTCCAGGCCGTGAATAGTAACTGGTCCAGTACCGCAACACGCACCAGTAACCAAACCCGATACTGGTATCCTAACCATAACCAGGCACCAGATTTAATATCAGATGTGGTATTGGGCTACCGGACGCAAACAGGTTAGCGTACTGGAGACACCCCAAAAAGTGATGACCTGAGGGTGAGAATGTGTTGGGATTGTGGTAGTGCTGAAATGGAGCACAAGTTCTGCCTTGCCATTGATTATTTTTGTCTTTTATTTTATTATTTTTTTCTTTCCCACTATCAAGCTCCGTTGGCGTGTTGTTATGGTACCCAGTTCTTCCTATAATGTC
>NC_050523.1:9915887-9982428 GCF_002922805.2 Oryzias melastigma | reverse complement strand
ATCACAGATTTATGTTTTTTTTTTTTAATTAGTCGACTAATCGGCTGAGCGCTCACAACTGTATTCAACTTCACTACACTCTGACTCTATATCTTACTTGTAGCCAGGATAGTTAGCATTTTTTACGTCTTGCATAAAGACTTGATCTGTTTTCAGAGCAGATGTACTTTTCAGTGGAGAAATTTCTCTCCGATGGGGTAAAAGTTGCAGGGAAAAATCTATTAAGTTCTTTATTTGTGCTAATGTTAGCTTAGCTTACCTAGACGATGATCCCTCCTCAGCGTTATCATACTCAGTCCCAACGTGCTTCCTCTTTAGATGCTCATGAATCGCCATCACATTTTCACACCCAAATCGTCACGTATTGATGTTTGGTTAAGGACCCCTCCAAGTCACTTTTTGATGTTTTGAATGTCCCTAACTTGTCGATTTTAGACATGCTGGCAGTTCCCATTAATCAGGGGTCTCCAAACTGGTTCAGTACCGCAACGTGCACCGGTAACCAAACCCGGTACTGATACCCTAACCAGGCACCAGATGCAATACCAGATGTGGTACTGGGTCCCGAACCGGACGGGGTTCGTGACGCAAACAGGTTAGCGACTGGAGAAACCCAAAAATTCAAAAAGTGACGACCTAGGGGTGAGAATGTGTTGGGATTGTGGTAGTGCTGAAATGGAGCACAAGTTCTGCCTTGCTGATTTTGCATTGGTAATTTTTGTCTTTTATTTTATTATTTTTATCTTTCCCACTATCAAGCTCCGTTGGCGTGTTGTCATGGTACCCAGTTCTTCCTATAACTTCCTGTGACATCATTACCGACCAAGATTAGCCCTACTGCGCATGTGTGTCAAAGCAAAGGTAGTGGGAGGCGCATCATTAGAAAACATGTACTGTAGTTTTGAGAATAAATAAATAAAAGACGAATCAACTGTTAAATTAGTCGTGGAAGCCCTACTGTTTACTAGCACATGTCCATCACCTACAGTTAAAAAAGGTTGTCTAATTGGTGCAAATCTCCAGTATGTTTCTATCACAGCTCTATTTTGATATATCAAAAGATTTGGTTTCATATAATTCCAACCGGGCACAAACCCAAAATTGTTAAGTTCTCATTTATGATTAATTGTCCAACGATCGACCCTTCTGTGAATTTAAAGGATTGTCATCCAAACGTCACTACCAGGCCTGTTCGACCTGGTGTAACGTTCAACGTTTCAATGGCTACGCTTTGTGTACATAGAGCCAAAAAAACGGCTGCAGAAACTTGTCTAGTGATGAAGAGATTTGAATACAAAATCTTGCTAAACAGACTTTGCTTTGGAAGTGGTCGCTGCAAACGAAGCTTCACCAGAACGTCAACAGAAATAATAAGTCTTGCTGGACTTTTTTTTTCTTTGTGGATTTTTTTCTTCCCTGGATGAAGATCAACTTGTCAAATTGATCAAATTGTCCTAAATTACACAGCTGCACAACATTTACATCCAGTTCAGTTTAAAACTGAGAGTACAGTGTAAAAGCATACCAAACCAGTAAAAAGTGCAACATTCTTTTGCTATTTTCAGCCCAATTTAACTAACAGACCACTGATAATGTCAGAGATCTCTCAGTTTAAATATTGGAGTAAATTAATGGCACATCCTCTTCTAAAGATGTTCTGAGATGAAGCACAGACCGACTCTCAGAGCTGCTCTGAAGGAGAAAGCTGTGAAAATACCTGACTGCAGACAGAAGTTGACACATGATGTACTGGTTGTTCTGTTGCAGTGCATTTGTACTTTGCAATACTCAGAGACATTATCATATAAATTGATCTCAGATTCCTATTAAGGCCGCCTCTACAAACAGCTGCCGCTCAGCTGGACAGGTCACTTTGTGTCATCTTGTCACTGTAAGATGATGTGCATTCCTCCACAGGGGGTACCTCTATTTATTGCTGTCTGTCTCCCTTCATTCAGTCTCTGTCACTCCATCACCGAGTCCAGCCGTTCATTTGATGCTAGATGGAAATGGACATGTCTGCACAGTAAAGACAGTAAGATAGACAGAGACAGTGACACCGAGAAGAAGAAATCCAGTCTGATGGAGAGAGATTTGTTTGCAGAAAGGCAAAAACAAGAGATAACATAATCTGGATTTTAAATATCAATGAAGATTGTAGCTTTTTCCTGCCTATTATATAACGCACAGTTCCTCTTAACTTCCACCAACTATTTTCATACATATAGAGAACAGATGTGGCTGTTATGTAGCATTCAGTCACATAAACATCTGCTCTTCTGCTCCTTGAATTCATCTCATATGTAGCAGCAACTTTCTTTCATTGATGTTCATTAACCTCCCCTGAACTTCTGAGGAAAAAACAGCTTTGATCTCCCGTCCATCCCTATGGGATATCCCCCTGTGAAGACATGCTTCCTTCTGCTTGTTGTTCACAGAACAGTAAGCAGACAGACTGATAGCACAAAGTGTTGGGAGGGCTCTAAAACGATAAGTGTGGCGATTATGTTTATCTTCGGTTATTTTTGTTGGTCGGTCCCTGTGTCTGTGTAGGAGGTATGTTGGGGTGAGTCCTGGGGTGGCATGGAGTGAGGAGATACCTGCTAAGTTGGGCATATTCCTCTTTTTTTGTAGCCGGGAAGATACTCTAACTACTTAGTTTATACTAATAACTAAGTTTTTCAGGTCTTTTTTTAGGTAGCAAATAGAGAAAAACAATACAGATGGAAAACCTGAAGTCAATTTCTTATTTGTCTAACATTAGGGAAAAAGAAAGTCAATTATAAATGGTGAAGTGCTAAAATGCAAACAGGTTTTTACAAAATCTAATTAGCAAAGTAGAGATTTTCGGCACAATACAACTTGTAAAAAAACAAGGAGAATGCAAAAAAAGAAAAAATCGATGGCAAGTCTACCCACTATATGACAGGTAAAACACAAATTTAAGCTGAAAATTTTGCAAAAGCGTCAAATTGCAATCTCTTCTCTATTTTTTCCTAAAGAATTCAGTCAAACACAATAAAATCCAGAAATTTGTAGCCATCCTGGAAAAGGACTAAGTGGATAATAATCAGGGTTGTTTCCCAGGAATATTTTGCCCATCTGCAAATAAAATAATGGACCAGTCGCTGCAGGCCTTATTGACTAATTCTGCATGAGGCACATACAGTAATGATCCCGTCATTGCTGCCACTCATTGCATACATCCTGTAATGATGCTTTGTGCGAGTGAAATAATTAGTAGCCAGTCAAGCGTTCAGGGTTCCTCTTCTTCCATTTCCCAGGAGTTAATTCTGCAGAGGATAAATTTAGTCGAGCACCCTTTGTTCATCTGTTATGACAACAGCTGTCCTCATCTACTGATACCCAGCTGCTTATGTGAATTCAGCATTGTCTCATGTGGTGGCGTCATTACAGCAGCAAACTATAAGATCATCAACATGCATTAATAATGATGTGTAGCTGTGGTAAAGATCGGATTATGTTGCATGTGAGCTTTAATAGTTATGCAAAACCCGTATTGTGAGTTGGCACGAAGGTATCTTTCATAACGCCGCGCAACCAACTTTCTTATTGTGCTCCGTCATGCTATTTGCACACAAGGCTTAATGGATTGTGTTTAAGCTAATGGGAACGGATCGGTTGCAGGATCGAGTGTACTTGGGGGTCTCCAGGCACCTGTGCAAAAGAAAAAAGGGTGCGTCCTCACTTTGGGATCTAGCTAGCTGATGTTTATATGAGCACAGCAGGTCACCCTGTGCAATCCAGTCAAATCCCTCCTCCTCTCACATGGACACTAATCTTCCATGACTGCCTTCTTAGCACCGGCACCACCCAGCCGACAGGGCTGCACAACGCCGTCTTCTATCTCACCCCCTTATTGTCTGTCCAATCTGTATTATTTGTTATTTTATCTCCATTTTTTTCCCTACTCATTCACCTTTGTCTCTATTTTATATTTTCAGGTTGTTTTCTGTCAATAATTTCTTCCGTCTGTTTTCATAACATTTTTTCCCTTCTTTTGTTTTCACTTCATGACGTGTAATTCATTCCTTTTTTCTTTCAACCTTTAATTTCTCACCCTTGTTAAAGTGTTAAAGCTGTCAGTGCTGCGTGAGTAAGATTTTAGCATACAAGGTTTTTTTTTTTAAAGCGTTACATGTTAAAAAAAAGATTCTGAATTATTTTTGGTTTGGTAGCAAAAAAAAACATATAGAAAACATATTTAAAAATCTTTTGCTCCGCCTTCCTCTTAAGCTCTCCATCACTTACTCATCATCCTCCATCAAGATACAATCATAAACAGACTGACTGACAGAGGATAGTGATTAATATTCCACCAGAGTTGCATAACTAGACAAATAGAGAGAAAGTGGGTCATGTGCGAACACATTTCTTGCATGTTTTTGAATAAAACGTGTCCACATGTCAAATCTCAGCTCATTTAGTGTGCAGCTGACTCTCCAAACTAAAGGTACACATCGTATTTGGAGAACTGCATGTACATGATTTATCGGAGCAGACCTGGTGTTATTCTGTTACCTCTGCTTGGGTTACAGGTACAAATCGATAAAACATTCATCCATAAATGCAATGACTTGCTCTCCGATGTACTGAACTCCCCCTGCACTAAGCAGGGTGTAATAAGCCTTGAAAAAAACATACATCCAGAGGAATGTGCATAAAATAATGACAAATATATTAGCTACATACATTAATCCCTGCAGATTCTGAGAACAAAGGAAGGCTTAGCTGCTGAAACACTGACAGAGACAGTCCAGTATCGCATTGTTTAACCCAGTATTCTTTAAGAATGTAGTCTCCACACAGACAGCATCATGAATCGGGGCGAGCTTGCGCTCCAGAAGAAGCTGCCCCTGCCAGTGCAGCTTTGAATGGGAGAATGCTGATTAAGGAAGAAGAGAAGTGTTGAGGTTATCACGCTCACACGACCAGAATAGACTCAGAGCGGGTGAAACGACGGGCACAGCAGCCAGGCTCGCAGCACAGTGTGATGTGATTAGTCGGAGAACAAGAGAGTGATGCTGATGGACAGAAATGATGGAGAGCAGAGCTGGGAAGCTACGGTCTTCTCACAGGAAAGAAATAGTTGGAAAAGAAACACTATCTTGTCCCATGGTGGACATGAATCGTAAGGACAGCGTATCTAAGAATTTGATGACGGGAGGGCTGGAATTTAAGAAAAGCATCATTTTTAAGAGATGAAAGTGTTTTCTAAGATTTTTAGACATAATTTTATGCAGACTTAACCAGAGAAAGAGAGGAGAAGCAATGGAAAAAGTAACTCATTTATGATTGATTTGCATAAGTACAAGTATGCTATGACATTTACATCAACATTTGACAGTCTTGGAGAAACAAACCCCCTTTTATGTCATTGATGAATGGATGATGTTGGACCTAAACACAAAAGACTGATCTTTTCAAGTTGACAGATTAATCAATGAATGGATTAAACAAACTCAGGCAGAAGAAAAACAAGCAAAGAAAAAACAGACTGAGGATTAGAACCCATGCAGTAAAAAGAAGCAGCGTGTGCAGCTATATAGACTGATGAAGTAAACACAGATGGTAGTAAAAACCATGTGTGTGAGCTATGAGAGATTTATTAAAAATAGAATAATATAACAAAAACTGAAACTAAGAAACGGGTCTAAGATTTACTTAGAATAATTAGCAAATATCTTGGTTTTCACTATATAATATATACAGTCTATGGGTTAAACCCTAAAGTGTCTCCAAAACGACAGCAGCCTCTGCTGTTGTAATTTACATAATAATAAGAGAGCCTCAAAAGAAAAAAAATCAGTGAAAAATAAAGAATAAAAAACTAATGGATAATTAATGTGTCGATTAATTAAAACCCAAATAAAAAGAATACAAGAAAGCATGGAAATTAGTTTTTACCCCTCATGATTACATAATTAAAATGATTCTTTGTGTTGTTTTATTTTTTCGGATTCATTTCTTTTTCTTGTCTCCATTTGTTAATGCTTTTATCATTCTTCAACAGCTTTGCTGTAGTGTTTCAAGCTCCTTTTTCCATTTTGCTCTTCACTTTTGAGCTGCTTTTGAACAGATCTTAGGTTTACATTTGCCCACCTCACTAGACGAGCTTACTGTTTTCTGGAAAAAGTCATGGAGATGCAGAAAAATGATAAAAAAAAGAAAGAAAATGGCAAAAGTACACTGGCAAAAAAAAGATTAAATCTATTGAAGCTTGAATGGATTCAGAACATGCTTGCAGACAGTCATGCTTTACTTAAGCACATTCCTATGTTCCTCTAACAACACCATGCATGCAGGATAGAAATAATGATCTTTTCCTTTAAGTGCACTTCGCTTTAATAATAAATCACTGCTTGTTTTCTGTTTAAGTAAAAGATGCATTGATCACTAACTGCCTTTTAATTACTGTAGCTCTCTGGTGGCTTCCTATCGACTTTTTTTCTTTTTTTTGTTTGTTGTAGAAACCACAAAAGACCTGGAAATACTACTTTTTACAGCTAGTCTATAAAAGGCTGCCCTTAAAAAAAAAGGTAGACATAATGATGCTGTTCAGAGAGCATGCAGAGCTTTACCTTAAGGCTCTGGACGAATGCCAGTTCCATTCATGTCCATCTTTTTTCTATAGCTCATTTACCATGTTTGCCTGCTGTGCAGAAATGTGGTTATTATAAAAACCTAAAAAGCTGCTTCTTTACTATAAATTAATTGAACAATTTTTTGTCCATTTCTTCTCAATTGGACATTTTGTCCATTGAAGAAAACTAGTAAATTCTCTTCAAAGCTACACATTTTTCTTAATACAATCAAGTCAAGCTGTAATTTTGTGATTAAGTAAAACTATGAGCGATCCAAAAAGAGATTTAAAAGATGATGTTAATCCGTAGAATTCCAGATTTTTCCTGGAAGCAGTTTTGTTATCCCTTAATGTAATAGCCAGTGGTGGATTTAATCCCTTCAAATTAGTCCCATGCTAATCCGCACTAGCCTCAGACAGGGGTCACTTGTGTTCAAGTTAAAGACGTGTGAAGACCACTTTGTAATTGTGTATGGAAGACCCACAGCTTCCCCATCAACAGTTCTGTTGCAGTCATTTCCTGCACATTTGGTTCAGAAGGTTGAGCTTTAGATACAGCTGACAAACTGGCACAATGTTGGCAGACAAACTTTATTAGAGTTGAAGCTTATTATTCATGGATTTGAAAGAATCTTGTGGTCTAGATGAGCTTCTTCGAGTCATTTTTGAGTCAACATAGACTGATAAAAGTGTCCTATTACAACTAAGTATCATTGGTGCATCACTTATTGGCAAAATAATTGCTAAACATCCTACTTTTAGCTTCATTTAGATTGAACATATAACATTCCAAACCAATATTTTACTGATTAGAGTCGTGGGTTTCTCTATTTTGACGCTTTATTTAAAGACCCAGTCCCATGAAAACCACGTTTTTAACATGTTCGTGTCATTTTTCTCATGATTTAGGACAACATTGAAGGAAATTAAACTTAAAAGTTGCATTTCTGAGTATTTCTTTATTCAAATCATTGTGAAGCTTGAAGATGCGACATGCTAGCTAAAGTTCCCTGCTCTTCTCCATTCTGAAACATCCGTTTCCTCCTCTGAGCTGGAGTCTGACTCAAAACTCTACGGCTAGATATCTCCGATATTGCTCGGCATTTTTGTTGTAAAGTTAAGCTAAGGGATCAAACCTTCGACAAGAGTACATGAGAATATGTCAATGATAGTTCGAGTTTTTAATTTTTAATGAAACTGCAACATTCTGTGTGATGTGGATCAGTCCAGCTGTTACAGGTTTGTGGTTATTTTTACAAAATATTTTACGCAGAAAACTCAAAATTCTTCAGTAAAAAATATAAATGTTTTTTGAACTCTTTAAAATCCCACTCTAATCCTCTTTTGATCTATTTTAAAAGTGTTCCCAGTGGATTTTTAATGATGATTATGCTGTTTTAAATAAAAAAACATATGTTCTTTTCTGCGGAGCGGCAGGAGAACTCTGAGTCTTTACCCCCTCTCCTGCTAGCTTACAGCCCCTTACAACTACAACCTAACATTACTTTTGCAACAAAAATGGTGGACTATATTGGAGCTTTCCAGATGTACAGTTTTCACCAAGATGCCGAAGAAAACTAAATATTTGTCTTCAAGCAGATGCATCAGAATGAAACGGAGCAGCAATTTTGTGTCCTGCCGATTGAACGAGGAAATACTTGAAAAAGGCAATTTCAATCTTAACTGTCTTTATATATGTCCTCCATCATCAGAAAAATGTCTCAAGAACATGTTAAAGTTTTCATTGGAGTGGGTCTTTAAGCTCCATTCTTCCCATTTTCTCTTCCAGGATCTGTTTTATTATCCTACAAAGATCCAAACAGGCTGCTCAATCTTTTAATCCCCTCCAATCTTTTTTTGTCGTTAACCATCAACTAAAGATATTTTATGTTTTCAATGACACATAATTTAAGACAGGCTTGAACATTTAACCCTCAAGTTGTCACTATTCTAGCTCTGCCTGTTAGATTCCACCTTAAATAAAACAGGTTTTAAGCTCATTGCCCTTTTTTCAGAAATAAAGGAATTGTGACTTTTCGACTCTTATCGCAAGCTTGCCCATTGCATAATGTCTTGTGAGACTGAGCTGATTAAAAGATCACATCAGGAGACTGTGCCGCAAAAACAAGATGCCATGAGGGGAAGGAGCGAGATCTGTCGACATAAAGCAGAGGCTCGAAAAATCGGATTTCTGAGCACAGAACATTTATTGATTAGTCTTAAAACTTAAACAAAGCAAAATAAGGAGTAAATTGT
The DNA here is from genome assembly GCF_002922805.2 of Oryzias melastigma. Lineage (NCBI taxonomy): Eukaryota > Metazoa > Chordata > Actinopteri > Beloniformes > Adrianichthyidae > Oryzias > Oryzias melastigma. Next base: position 9,973,568 of record NC_050523.1, on the reverse strand, counting down.
TTCTGAATTAGGTAATTTAGGCTTCTTGGTAATAAAAAATCCTTTAATTTAGCAGAAAATCCATTGTAATCCTGTCATTTGTGTAGTTTGTTGTGCTTTTTTATCCCAATAGTCGCTATTTGCAGATCCTGTCTTGTTCTGACAGCAGAGCTCTTTAATGAACCTTACTACTTGGCTGCTTACTGCCAGTGGCAAGACAATGATGCACTGAAATATGAGCCCAAACAAACTCCACACCCTGTAAATTACCTCCAACATCCTTCCCCTCTGGCCTCCGTGACTCAACATGACTCAGAGGTCACACAGGCTTCCCAGCAAGGTGAGACGCTCTCTGGGAATTTGGAAAATCTTAAATCAGCCTTCACAGTTGTCACCTGTTATGCCTCTGCACAAATGAATGATCCGCATCTCTTGTTGTTGTGTTTGATTTTACTGAAGAAAAAACACCTTCTAAGCAACATTTTGCTCCCTTTATAGTTACTAATTAATTGTAATTCAAACTGCAGCAACTATTTTCCAGTCTTACTGCAATCCTTGAGGAATACCTTCAGATTTAGTTACGCAGATGTGTTTTTTTTTCCCCTCTGATATCATCAAATGAATACATGTGCACATACCAAAGGCTAGAAAGCACGGCTAAATTCAGAGTACAGATGTAAGCAGCAGAGAAGATACCGGGTGCTTTGAGACATCCATCCTGTAAGCCGGTGGCTAATTTTAGCCTTTCAGTGCCGCGCTCTGTATCTCCCTGTGGATGAGCCTGAACCATACAAGGATCTGAGCTTCGCTCCTGTTCTCTCATTTTTTTTTTGTTTTCTGTGTGTGGATATTGTCCTTTGTGTACCAAGGTCACCGCCGAGTCACAACAGACTGGGGCAAAAAATGTGTTTTTTAAAGAGCTTTTAGGGTGCCTGGGGTTTCTAGAAAAAAAAAAAAAACTGAAAATGATTTAACTGTTTGTGTTTGGGATGCCTGTTAAAGCTTTTTGTGTTTATTTAAAGAAAAAGGAAAAAAATTGAAAGAAATTAAGAATTTCATTAAAGTTTGAAGTTGAATATTTGATGGTTACCTGTTTTTATGCTGTTTTGATAGTACATTTTAAAATTATATTTAAAAAATATTCTGTTTAACCACATTGACAAGAATTGTGCAACCCTTTAAGATATAAAAATACCCCTTTTGAATGTTTCTGGTATTTTTTTTAACCCTTAGCAATCTTAAAGTATATATCAGAAATAAAAATATATCATGTTTCTATAGCATTTTATGTTGAAGTGATAAAGGAATCTTTTTGTAAGAAGCCTCCTGGTGGTTACCTGGTAAATTAATTTGGCTACATGTATTTTTTAATATCCTCCTTCTATTCTGTTCTATTCTATTGGGAAAAACACACTTTAGTTGGAAATTGCTCCTTAACGTCCCACTACAACAATATTTTTTTCCATTTTAAAGCATGTTTTTTTAATCGTAATAATGATGTTTTTAGCCTTAATTTAAAAGAAAAAAACTTTCATTTTTAAGTCATATTTACTGTAGAGCAGCAAGAGTTCATTAGAAATTCACCTTTAAGTTGTGGGCGGGAATGCGGTGATATCCCATCATCCCTTTATTTACACTCTCCCCAACCCCTCACAAATCCAAGCTAACGCCTGAATTTATTTCCAGCTATGAAAAAAGTTATTCACTTGTGTTTTTGCTACATGTTGGTAATTTTATAGCTGGTTTGGTTTGTCGCATATTTGAGACAACAGGCATGAAGGGGTTAGCGATGCAACAGAAATGGCAAACGATATCAAATTTGTCTAGTTCTACAGTTATGAGCATCTCAGGTGAGGCAAAAGAAGGATTGATTGATCTATTTATCTGTAAGTGGATGGATCAGAATGGAGAGGAGCAAGGAGACTTTGGCCTGCCCATTTCACAAATTATTTTTTTCAACTACAAGTTTTCATCTGCTTCCGATCCAACATGATATGAATAAAGAAATACTCTAAAACACAGTTTTAAATTTTAAATTATTTTATTTATGCTCTTTATCGTGAGAAAAATGCCACAAGAACATGTTAAAAACACCAAAAACGCAATTTTCAACGGAGTGGGTATTTAATTAACATAAAAAACCCTCAAAACAGGCATTAAAGTGTTTCATCTTATCTTAATAAAGTTGTGTCAAATTACTTCCTTTAGATCTAAACTTTAGAATTTGTTAAAACTCATCAGAATAGTTGACCACATCTTCCATTTTTTTCCAACTTTTTGATCCATTCAGGAAATTAATTCGTCATTTTATTTATTAGAAGCAAAACGGGTCATTTATCTGGAGTGTGAAGCCATTGACTTGAAATGGATAACAATTACCCGCAAAGCATATTCATTCAATTCAACAAACTGAAAAATGAACTGGGTTTATTATGCAAAAACAGACCAATCAGCAGCCATCTTTCACCGTATTAGATTTTTTTTTAGTAAGAGCCAATTGAGCTCCAGCGTGAGGAAAATTGTGAAATAACTAACCTGGAATAAGTAATTGGATTCTTATGCTAATGACGGTTTCTCATGCTAATGAGAAAAGCCTGAGTGAGAACCGGAGCCATCCAGGCGTGAGTCCATTCACTTTGTCCAGAACCGATGTAAATGAAACTGCTTCTTGCTGCAGATATGCTTTCTCACCCCGCTGATGACTTTCTATTCTGAAACTTTCCAGCTTTGATTAAACAGCCGCACCAGCAGAAGCACTTGTCCTGGCTCATGGCATTTACGCGCACTTACTGGCTAATTATTCCAGCGGTCTGCACTCTCTCCTCATCATTCAACTCGTCGTTACCTACTCTGTGTTGCATGCGCTCCCCACCACTGTGCGTTTGTTTTGGAAAGCAGCCATGTTGAATTATGAACAAGTCTACATCTGCGAGTGCAGAGACAAACACGCTGGTGTGGACAGATGCTGTGGGGGGCTAACGGGCACACAGTGCTCCCAGCCTCAAAGGTGACCTTGAAAATGTTATAGTTTGATTTTTTTGGGAGTGTTTCGCTAACAGCACATGTCTGGACTGCTAAATTAAATGCATTAATGATAAGTTAACCATGTCCCTGTTCTTGTGTTTCTCTCTTTGGCAGATTTTCCATATGACCTATGACCTGGCTAGTGCAGTGGTAAGAATATTTAATTTGATAGGGATGATGCTGCTTCTTTGTCACTGGGATGGCTGTCTCCAGTATCTGGTGCCTCTTCTTCAAGACTTCCCTCCTGACTGCTGGGTGTCCCTAAATGGTATGGTTGTAAGTATTGCACCATCTTCTATTCCATTTTTTCAGAATAAAGCTGTTGCTACTGTACCTGCTTATAGTTTGAACCATTTTTGAAAGAAAATACGCATGGAGCTTAAACTCATCTAAGCGAACTGTTATGACTGGCTGATTTTATTTGTTTTAAATATCTAAACATTTTGATTTAACATTTAGTGTTCTTGTTCAGAGGTTTTTGTAGCATGAAACATACAATGCAGTGATGCATTCACTGGGCACTCTATTAGGTTGCTAGTACCAGGTTCTACTTCAGAACTGCCTTAATCCTTGGTGGCATTGATGAAAACATCCATGAAGACGATCTCTTATTCCACACATCCCAAAGATGCTCTATTGGGTTGAGATCTGGTGACTGTGGAGGTCATTAGAGTCCAGTGAACTCATTGTCATGTTCAAGAAACCAGTCTGAGATGATTCCAGCATGGATTCGACATGCTTTCATGTTGTGACTTGTCAGACTTCCAATCTTCTATTGTCCAATTTTGGTGAACCTGTGTAAATTGTATTCTAAGTTTCCTGTTCTTAGCTGACAGGAGTAGCACCCGGTGTGGACTTGTGCTACTGAAGTCCGTTAGCCTTAAGATTAGACGTGTTGTGTGTTCAGAGATGTTCTTGTGCAGACCTTGGTTGTACTAGTGGTTCTTAGAGTTACTGTTGCCTTTCTGTCAGCTGGAACCAGTGTGTCCATTCTCCTCTGACCTCTGGAATCAACAAGGAATTGATGACCACAGGACTGCTGCTCACTGGATATTTTCTCTTTTTCTGACCATTCTCTGTAAACCCTAGATATGGTTGTTGGTGAAAATCCCCAAAAAGTCTGAGTTTTTGAAAAACTCAGACCATGCCATGCTCAGTCAGTTTAATCATCTTTCTTCCCGATTCTGATGCTCGGTTTGAACTGCAGCAGATCGTCTTGACCATGTCTACATGTATTGAGTTGCTAATATGTGGTTGGCTGATTAGAAATGTGCCTTAACAAGCAGTTGGACAGGTGTGCCTAAAGAAGTAGCCATTGAGTGTTTATGGGAAGGACTGTATTTCTATACAAGCTTTTTCACCAACAGTTGGATCAAATTCTTTCCCATCACGGTTCCTTTTTCTCAAAATGCCAGATGTAACCAAGCATTGCCATAAAAAGATGAACACAATTCATTAGTTGTAGTTGGAGCAGGTTTTAGCCACCAGGCAGAGTTAGTACTGTTAGAGCAAACAATGAAACTGAAGTGAAACAAATGAGGGATGTGCTGACAAGATTACTTGATCCATGAGGCTGTTGGTGCTCTTTCAGCGGGATTACTTGTGTGCCTGTTTCTGCTGTGTAATTCTTAACCCTGCACATTTTTCTCACTGTGGCATATCAATTTAGAGGAAAAGTTCTTTCATCTTTCATGTGACTCAGGCTGCCATCGCTGCACTGTGCCAGACTGCCGTAGCAACCTGCATCAGGAGGAAAGTGCTTCCGTGGAAGGCATTTTTTAATGGCGTAGTGAAACTGATATATATATATATATTTTTTTTCCTTTTATGAATCATGGAAAGAAGGAATGCTCAAGCGGATCAAAAATGCTTATCTTTTTAAAGCTGCTTTTTAAAATCTCAATAGTGTGGTCATCTAGGAGTATGACCACACAGTGAGGCATATCCAGCATCATAAATTATAGGAACCGAATCCAACTAGAATTCTCTAGGTTTTTATGTCTGTTCATCTCAGGTTTCCGGAACATTTCTTTATTATTTTCTGACTTCTCACTTTTCTAGACCGTTTATAGCTCACGTCAAAGTCTAGGTCCGGGAGCCAATTCCAGCCCTTCAGATCATTCTACTTTATTATTATTAATGGCCCAATGTTATCTTGTGCTTATTTCTAACTTGGATAACTATGACAAAATACATTTTTACGTAGAATAAAAAGTTGAATATTTAAGGTTTAAATTGATTTATTCTGGAATAATATTCCCGCCTGTTTTTAATCATAGTAATGTAAAAAGTTTAGTTTGACACCCCTGGTTTATAGACGGGGTTGTATGTGTTCTGGTAACTCTTGTAACAACAATTCCTGACGTTTCCTGCTTTAGAGAGCTTTCACGCTGGGCTGTTTGAGCCACACCAGAGTTCATTTCCTTGAAATTTTGGTCAGATTTTGGTTTGATTCCATTATGTAGATCATGGACTATAGAGGAAAGCTTAAAATAGAATTTATGAGTGGAGCAAAAATGTTCTTAAATGTTCTTTTTTAAGTAAAATACTAAATATCAGTGCTGTTGACAGTATGGTGGTGCCCTTAGCTATAATATAAGACAAAACCTCTCTCTCTCTCTCTCTCTATATATATATATCTTGGAATGTTTTCCTTTGCTTGTGTTGGTGCCAGAAGGTGGCAGTGTAGGCTCCATCATGCATGTCTGTAATAAATATAGCAGGATTGGGGGATGAAAAGAAACCCACAAACATAAAGTGTTTTTTTTTTAATCATATATGTGCTGAAAAGTCCTTCCCAGTTGTATGTGAACTCCCCATACTCATAAATGGAATCACTCTTTAGGTTAATGATGTGACGAATAAGCTGATTTTTACTCAAAAGTTAGAGGTCTAATTATCCCAATTACATTTTTTTTGGGTAAACTTGAGAGAATGTATTGTTAATGTTCATTATCTTACATAACCACAATGGATGTTGAGCCAAACAGTTGTGATTTCTCTTGTGAGGGTTGAGGGTGCAGTTTACTCCCCGTGGGTTTGGGTTAAACAAAATGTGACACTGACACATTATCCTGCCGTGAATCACCGGGTCGGTGACACGCTCCGGAGTGTTACTGGGTTGAAGATGAAAGCTGACATGTTGGAATATGTAGGTGTTCTCTATTTGGGGTGGAAGCTGCCTGAGAGGATCTTGCACCGAACATCTTAAAGTTGGATCTATTTATTTGCTATATCTGCTGCAAATTATATGAAATTAGTATTGATTTAGTGTTTAGTTTATTTGATTGGGGCTCAGATAAGTTGGAAACCTCATTAAATGTTGTTCTAGCTCATTTAAATATAAAAAAAATGTGATTTTCAAAAATATGTCTTCACAGACGCTCATGAAGTTTATCTATTGAGAACATTAGCACCATTTGAAAATTAAACCTATCTTTCTAGTTCTCTGGGGTCTACACAGTCATCATTCTTCCGTTATCTCTGTTAAGTTGAGGGTCAGGCATGGTTGATCCTCTCAGACCAATGCAATGAGATAGACTCGCATACATGCATGCCTGCTGGGAAAACGCCCGTTTTTAAACGTTTGCCTGTGGGACTCTTCCTCTGCATCATTTCTCTTTATGTGACAAATGATTCTCTCTCTTTTTTTTTTTTTTCCTTTGCCCACATGCATGCTGGGCAGTCGCAGGCATCAGGCCGGAGGTGCAAATGTCAGCTTTCTTCAGCATCACAACTCTGTTTCTCACTCTGATCTTCACTTTGAGCCTCTGAGTTGTGCAAGTGGGCTCAGTACCCGCTAATGTGTTATTCATTCGAATAAACATGTATCAAAATATTTGGCACATAATTTCCCACAAAAAAAAAAAGAAAAAAAGTCTGTCTTTACTAACTTTCAGTAAATAAAGAAAAGGGTAAACAGCTTTTTCAGCGACTCAGCTTTTTTAAAGTTAATGTAGCAAACAATCCATTGTTAAATCGTGACCCCGAAGCCCAAAGAGGAGCAACTCCTGCATGCTCCTTCTCAGTATGAATTCAATACATTTCCCTTCTTGCATGCAAATCAATATGAAGTGAACTCATGTAAAAGGCTAATTTGCTGCCACCTGTGTGGAGCGATCATTTGCTCAGTGGAGAGCTGTGACCCAAGCTGCAGGCTGCAAAACAAATGTGTGCTGGAGGCAGGGATGTCTTAAAAAGCAATGCTGATCAACTTAAAAATCACAGATTAATTAACGCAGGTGTCTTGATGCCTCACAATCAGGTTAATAAGAGCATGTTTTACGGTCTTTTTTATGATTAGTGGTTATTGTCATACTAAACCAATTACAGCTGTGCTGAAAACTTGGAAAAATCATATTTATTTTGTAAAATTGTATTTTTTTTCTGCTACAATTAACATATTTTATAAGAAAAGCTGCATTTTGGTGGAAATTGTGTTTAAGCTGATGCACACGTAGGTACTGTGAGTCCTTATCCTGACAGTTTAGCCTTTTGAAGTGCTCTCAAAAACAGTCTGACTGGTTCAACTTGACTCCCACCATTTCAGACTAGCTGCACAAATATATTTACATTTCAAATGAAGGAACATTATGCAAAATACTCATGCTGTCAAAAATATAAACGCTTTGTTTGCACTGATTAAATCTTTTAAACTAAGAATTAAAGCACTTGTGATTGCATTGTGCATGAAGCATCAGACTTTGCAGCATAGAGATTTTTTTGTAAATGAGGCTTTGCATTAACGAGCTAATTTGAGTCTCGTAGAAATGATAGAACGGCTTATTTTTCTTTGATTAAACAACTGTTGTTTTCATTTTACATTTTTGTGAGGGGAAAGCATGTAAAATGTTTACAAAAACATGATTTACAAATACAGTTTAAAAATTCTAAATACCTCAGAAACGCCATAAAAACCTGGAAACGATACATACAAAATGTTTTTGTTGGTAGAATAAATAAATTATAGAATGCATTTCATGAATTGACTGATGCCATTATTTTTTTAGAGGTCGTCAGATTCAAATAATCAACATTATATTTTTCATTAAATACTTAGCTTTACACTCAAAATATTATTTAAAGTCTCACTCCAATCATATTTTGATCAATTTTTAAAGCATTCCCTAAGGTCTTTTAATTATGATTGTGCTGTTTTGAGGCAAAATCCCAAAACTTGTGTTGTTTTCAAGGACATAGTTTCTTCGGAGGGGCAGTAATTCAATAGAAATTCACCTCTAAGTAGTTGAGGAAACTTCCCATCATCCCTTTGTTTACGCTCTCCTGCTAGCTTACTTAAATAAAGAAATACTCACAATTTTAAGCTTAATTATCTACTTATATGTCCATAATAATCAGAAATTTGTCACAGGAACGTGTTAAAAACACCAAAATCACTATTTTCATTGGAGTGGGTCTTTAAAGTTGAGTTTTTATCCCAAAAACACATTTTCCTGCAGCATCATCTCCTCTACTGAATTCAAAACCAAGGAGTAAAATTTCTCATTATCTTTTTTAAGTGTTGCTTTTGTTAATTTCACCTGAATAATTCAGAGGCACACATCCTGCTTGTGAACAGCTGGCATGGTGTTGCTGCCTGTGATGTGGGCATATTGGAGACTCTCCTCCCAGTGGATCTCTGCAGAGGCAATGGTCTGTGGACTGCAGCCTTGCAAATCCGAAGCGATAAGCTCCACCCAAATGTGACACCCTTTGTCTCACAAAACCACAGGGCAAATACCTCTATTTCTTTTCTGTATGATTGATATTCACTCCCTCTGGAAATGCACAGCATTTATTTTTATGCAGGATTGTACCTCGACGAGACAGAAGAGCGATCTGCGCTTTAAAATCCATCATAATTGTATTACGTTGTTGGCTGTCGTCCTGTTTCTAGTAAGGATTTGAAGAGTGAGGCCATACACTGCAGATACTGCTGAGTGGTGCAGTACAGGGAGTAGGGCTGTTATCTTTTTGACTAATGGCAGGAGAGTACCTTCTTAGTCTTTAGAGGCTGCATTTACTTAATCACCAGACAAGATAATGCTGCTGTCACTATGCTGGCTCTGGTTAGGCGGTGATGAACTATTGCATTTGTCTGCATGTGCTCCACAGAAAGATTTGTTTGAAGCCTGCGTGCTTTCTGCATGCATTTGGGCTAATATTGAGACACAGACAGCTACATTTTCAGATGAGCAGATGCAGGAGGTAAACCCACAGAGGTCTGGCCACCCATGCATGACCGTCCTTCAGTCAATTTACTGTTTCTTTTATTTCTGTACCACCCACAGGGACCGTGTGTTTTTCCTCTGAATGAGTCACCTCATGGTTTATGAATTAATCAGGCTTTGTCTTCTCCCTTTAACAAGAACTCAACCTGGTTTTAACTTTCTACTTTTAAAAACATCTTTTGTTTTCTGTGAATGTTTGACATCGATGGAACCCAAACTGCATAGATATTCAGCATCCATGGCTGTTCCTGAGCCTCTCGTGTCTGTTAATCTAAATCAGCCAAAAAGAACACAATGTATCTTGCAGAATAATAAACGATTGGGCAAACTCTTCTGTGATGCTGTCACAGTCAGAGTGTCGTATGCAGGCGGGAAATACTCAACTCAACTATGATAAACTGTGGCAGCAGTTCATCCATTAATTTCAGCTGTCATTTTCTAAAGTTTGTAAAACTGACAAGTGAAAAATGAGAAAATGTGAGTGCGGGGGTCCTCATTTCTCTACCACTGTGGCTCTTGTAAGATTAATTCATAAAGTGTCCGTTGACTCATGGGATGTCTCAGTCGTGGCATTTTCCTCAAACTCCCACCACCGAAATATTCTGTCGTTTCAACACAGGATGTTTGTGTTAAAGCGCTGGCTTTTTAAATTTAACCTACAGTAAATCTGATGTTTTTGGTTGGTTTTTACATCTGAGATAATGTATGTTACCTTATTTACCAATTCATGCTGTTGTAATGTAACAATGAGGTACATTTTCTTTGTGATATTGGGCTATATAAATAACATTGAATTGAATTAATCCACTTTAGAAGGCAAAAAAGTCATGTTGAGACATTTCTGCTAAGTTCTAAACAGAAATTTGATGGAAAAAGTCTTTAAAGACGCCAATGAAAATGATGCTTTTGCTACTTTTAATATTTATTTGTAGTTTTTTTCTCATGAGGGAGGACTTATATAGATAAAACATTTGTGACTTAGGACCTACAACATTAAGCCACGTCTTTGTTTTCCTCGTCTGAGCTGGAATCTGGCTGAAAACTGTACGGCTGGATAGCTCAGATGTTGCTCTGCATTTTTGTTGCACCGGTAATGTCATATGAGGGAGCTGCAAGCTAGTGGGAGAGGATGTAAACAAAGGGATGATGGGAAGTTGGGCAGGCTTATTCTTCGCCAAAAGCCCCGCCCACAACTCAGAGGCAAATTACTAATGAACTACTGCAGAAACAAAACCCTAAAACGACATAATCTTAATTCAAAGACTACTGGGAAGACTTACATCAAGAGATGATTGGAGTATAACTCTATTGTGATGCTTTTGTTAGTTTTAGTCAATTTCAAGAGACTTCAATTAAATGTATAAAAGATTGTTCTGTACCAGTCTGTGTTTGTGCTTAATCTAATCTTTAAACCAGCTTATTTTATCGTATTACCTAGAAATTTAGTAGGAATTAATGGTTACTAACCTAAAGACATCATTCCATAAATCCATTTTCATGGTGTTTCCAGAGGTCGTTTAAATATGATTATGCTGTTTGTAGCCAAAATTAAAAGAAAAAAAAAAAGCTGTCATTTTCTAGGACATAGTTTCTGCAGAGTGACAGGAGTTCATCAGAAAGTTGTCAGTAGGACCGTTGGCCTGGTGAGGAATATTGGAGCTATGCAGCCGTATAGTTTTGAGCTAGATACCACCTCAGATGGACATGGATCTGGTCATCTATCAGAATGGAGCAGAGCAGGGTATTTGTGGTAGTCTCAACAATTTGAATAAATACTCAAAAAATACAGTTTTAAGCTTAATTTTTCTTTATATATGTCCCCCATCATGAGAAAAATAACTTGTTTAAAACACCAAAAACATATAGGTTTTTAACTCAACCTGAACGATGACAAACAAAACAGTTTTTTACCAAATTCACAAAAGAGTACAAGAAATGCTTGTGCTACAAGGAAATGACGCTACTTTAATTTGCATTGCAACATCTGAGAGCCATGAGAAAAAGAACCACAGCGTGTACAGATTGGGCTTTGAGTCCATCTCGCCAGATCAAATTGTAGTTTGGTGTCAGTACAAGTGTACAGACCTCAGGAGTTCATGGCCAGACATTGCTGCGCCTTCTGTGCACAAAAGTGAACAGCTTGTAGTTTAGTTATGCAACCGTTTTGTTTTTTTATTTTTTAGCAAGGACAGTTTGTTTAGTTTTAGAAATTGATATGACTGTTCGATTTAAGCCGTCCGATAACATTAGTAGCAACGCACTGAAGAAGTGTTTTAGAAAGCAAACACTGAGGAAAAAGCAGACCAACTCTTCTACAAATGCAGAACACGACGACTGCTGCAGCAACACTTTGTTCCCTGCAAGCACGTTGTTGTGGAGAGGTCAAAGCATGTTCTTGCAGCAATGCATTACATCCTGTTAGGCTCATAGTTATTTGTCAGTATCAACAACAAGCAGCGCCTCTGGGTGACACTCAACACTGGGATGAGGGTGAATCAGCCACTGCTTCCTAGCCACGTAACCACTTATGTGAGCGAACTGTTGGAGTCCGATTGTGACTAATGAATTGAAATGCTGTTAAGCTTTTAACTGAGCAAAGACCTTTAAAAAGTTTGGGTGGGTAAAAAAAAAAAATGAAAGAAACTTTTAAGTAGCTGACGGTTAGATAAAAAAAGGGAGGATGGGATTTTTTTTTCTTTTGCTAATGATCCATGTAAAGTTGTACAAAGCTGCTAAACACGAATAAGCAGTGACTCAGCTATAATTAAGAAGGGAAAAGAGGTAGAGTAACTTCAGCATTAAAAACCATTTGAATATATTAAAATAGATTGCAGTGTAGGGATCTGAGTAAGAGAAAAAATATTAATTCATAAATGAACTCCCTCTTTACTCTGGAAGGTAACAAGGATGATATTTTAGTCATAAATAACTGAACCAAAGAGCTATGGTCCAGTTCAGGTGGAAAATGATAGTTATATTTTATTCCTTTAGTTTCATCATTGTGTTTTAACAGTCATGAGATCTGGCTTGTAAGGAATCCAGAACTTTAAAGCTAAAATAAATCTATAAAAATTAAGCTTTTCTGCAGTAAACACTTCAGTTCTTCAATTTTTTCTAAGATGCCGGATATAGACGTGGGCAAGGGGGAGGGGCAATGCCGAAACTGCCCTTTAATAATGTGAAAGTCTGCAATTAGCTTAAAAAAATAACAGATAGATGGACAAATGAACAGATAAAAAGAAGAAAAAAGAAAAAGCTTCCATTGCTGACAACTCTCTGTTTACTAGTGTGTATTGCCAAGAGTCTGGCAATACGATATGTATCGCGATACATGTGTTATGATACAATACATATCCCGATATATATCTATATATAGTACCAGACAATATTTTGCTATTTTTTTTACTTATGATTTAAGAATTATCAGAATATTAATACATTTTTCACAAAATTAAAATGTCATTTAATAATCAGAACATTAAGCACTGCAACAGTATTTCATAAAGGGTTTTTTGGGGGGTAATTTAGGAAAACAAAAGCAAGACTGAATGTTTACTTTTAAATCATTAATTAAATATCGCCTTGGCAGTATTTTAAATCGATATATAAGTATAGTATATGAAATATTTCACTGAATTGATATTTTTTTACATCACTACTGTTTTCTCTCCTGCCAGCCAAAGGGAAAAAAATAGGAAGCTAGCATGTTTTTTTATGCATTTTTGGGTCTCAGAGGGATATGGCACACCCAGACTGCCCCCCTCTAATATCCAACCTGCACCCCATAGTGGGACAGGCTAAATCTTGGTCTGATTTGGCAGGCAGGCCTCCCTGTTCAAATGTACCACCGTGGGACGGAATCCAAGCAAATGAAAATTACATGAAGAAAAATAAACTTAATGAAAGTTCTCACTCCTAATCGCCATGAGGTTTAAATAAATATTATGAACAGCGTTACACTTCTAAATTAGTTTAGCTGGGACTTTTTTAAATTCAAATTAACAGGGCAGTTGTCAAAAATAAGAGTTTCCCTGAGGTGCTTTTTGATAAAATGAAAATGTCTTCCCTCCACTGTCATCCTGGTGTAGTTTCATATTTTTTTAGGCTTCAAAGCCTCAAAATAAATACCAAAGACATTAAGAACTTTACTCCATTGCTTATCAATGTGTCTACTTCATATATTGGATTGCACTTTCTTAATATAGTAAATGCACTTTCCTTAACTACCAAAACACATCTCACAAACTTGTTACTTTGCATAAGAAAATGAAAAATGAACTTTTTAAAAAAGGTGGAAGGTGGTAAGATCGAGGTTTCTTAAGTGTTCATAATGCTATCATTAATTAAGCATCACTTAATGTGATGCTGTGATAATGACTGTTATGTTGGATTGTATTTCCAGATTGTAAAAATGATTCTGAAAAGTCCAAAGATTCTGAGTCATCCAGGTCATATTATCACAGGACTCTGTCCTCCAGGGAGACTAGATTTTAAAGGTGTAAAGATGTCTCACTCCAGAGTGGCGTCCTCAAAAGTGAAGATGCCACCTTAAGTCACATTGTGGTCAAATCTCTTTTAACATTTTTAACATTTTTCAGGAAAGTTTTTTATAGAGCAGCTTGTCAACTTTGACTTTGTTGTTCTGACAATCCTTCAGAATATTCTTCACATTTTCTGATAGGTTAATCTCTCAGGGAATGTTAGCACATATCTTTGAACACTATCCATTCTCAAATAAGAAAAAAACTTTGGATATTTAGATTACAGCACTCTAGTTTAAGTTTGCTGTTTGGCTTATGTTGCTAAAGCTTACATTTACTGCCATTTGCATTTAAAAATGGGATTTAGCTTTTTTTCTATGTTGGATTTGTGATAGGGATTTTCTCCTTGTTGTGTAACATTTCAGTTTATTATTTTTTTAGTTTTCTCAAAGTAAAAGATTCATTTTTTTCATAAAGCCTGCAAGAAAAATGAAAATTAGGCATTTTTATAGTACACAAAAACATGACTTGGAGCTTGTAAAGCAACAATTTAACAACCGTGTCCAACATTTGATAGAATTATAGAACTATATAATATATAAACATATGCCTTTTGTTTGCGTCATTCATTTCTTTATCCTTTACTTTTTTAATATTTCAATTTTTTTTTTAAACAAAAAGATACTTCATATGTTGTAAATAGAGCATGGTGCAGGATCGATTCATCAACCCTTAATAATCGCCGTGACGACACTTCTTATTGATGTAAAAATCTGAGTCTGCCTGACATTTACGCTGTAAAGCTTGGTATGTGCTTAAAATGCAGACAAGGACAAATAGCAAGAGGAGCGGTGAGTCATTTCAGCTCATCTGACGTCATCACACTGATCGTCTTTAGCTGTGTTTGCATAAAACCAGCCTGCCCATACATTTAAACATGGATCCTCACCTTTCATCTAAATACAGAGAAATTACTGAGGGAGCCATGAACACTCAAAGGGAATCTCTTTCGAGGGAGCTGAAGTATCAAACAACAAAAATCAAGATATTACACAATATTGTCTTATTTTCTCACTATTACTGTTAGAAATTGTAAAAGCAATAACCATGGATATTACATTTACTGATCCTTTTAGGGAAATAATAAGCTGTCACTTTGCTTGTTTGCCTAATTTCTTCTGATAAAGGCGAGCAAAAGAGGACACAAAGGAAAAGTGTCAAATAGGCTTAAAATGTGCTAAATGAGTAAGTTATTAGATCTCTATTGAAAATCAAGCACAGTTTTGGGGTCAGTCACATATTGAGATAGATAGGAATGTTATAAAAAATATTTCACATATAACTAGATGCTCTGTCAGTTTTTATTCCAGGTAATATTATTAAAGAGGATGAATTCTCTCTTTTTAGTTGTGAGTGAAAGTTGAATGAATTATGTTTTATTCCCTCTTTCCTCCACTAATTTAATGATTCCTTAAGGTATTCTCTCTTGCTTCTAGTATTTATTCCCCCCTTTGAACATGTCAGTAAATTGTGCCAGGTCTTTTACTTTACCATCTCTTTTCACCTGCTCGTTATTACTATTCAATCCCAATGGTCTCTCAGTCTGTCTCCTTTTAACAAGTTTTACATATCATTTTTCTTTACATTTGTTCAGCTATTGTGCATTTTCAAACTGGTAAATAAAACAAATATTTTCCCAACTTTTTGCTGTGTTTGTGGATAAATTAAGTAGGAAAAACAAAATAGACTGGTGATAATGTGATGAGCACATAACCAAACCAGATACGGATCATGTCTATGACACAAACACACCATGGCTTTTCAATAAATTGCAGGTTGTCCTATAGTTTTTATGAGCAGATGAGTTAGTGCCTAGCTTGTTTGTGATTCTTTGCTTTTGTATTTCTTAACAAATTAGAAAAAATTGGAACAAAAAAACAACAACGTTCTTTTATTAAATTCAATACGCTTCCATATGACGATGTATTGGGGCAATTTACAAACAGAAAAATAAAAATTAAATTCAGACTTTACGAGAAAAAAGGAATTGCTGGTAAATTACGAGTCAAGTATTTACAACTTTAAAAGTAATAAATGTATTATCTAAAGTCTTGTAAATTTCCGACTTTAATACATTTACATTTACGAGAAAAAAGGCATATATTTATGAAAAAAGACACCAAAGTAGTCTGTTTATTGATGTTGTGTTAGATGATAAAAGACATATAGCATTTTGTGTAGCTTTATGTCTGGATAGGTTTAAAAAATAAAGACATTTCTTGACTTTTTGGCGATTCAAAATCAAATTTTTATTAGCGTAAGAACATTATAATATGTTAGAAACTGGGCCTCTTCAGGTTGATAAGAGAACTGATGATCCAGCATTCTAGCAACATTAAAAACATCACTTATGAACATGTCTTTTCTTTCTTGGAGACGGGAAAAGAGTCTCACTTTAGGTTTGTGCGTGCATAACAAACAATTCGTGTGTACTTTTTTAAGGATTGTGAGTGGAATTAGTTTCAAACTGTTGTAATTTTAATGCATGTGTGAATTGTATTTTGTATATTTTTCTATTTCAGAATTTGTTATACTTATGCACAAATTATATTGAGGATAAGTACAAATCAAATCAGGGTGATACGATTTTCTCTCCATAGAATATCGCTACTCTTGTAAAGTTATTTTTTTTAATGGCCCTAAAGTCGTTGTACATTTATGAATATTTACTCGTATGTTTACAATTTTAATTTCTTTATTTATATATATAATTTATTTATTTAATTTCTTTATTTATTTAGTTAATTTATTTATTTTTAATAAATAAATTAATTATTTATTATGTGAACTTGTCTTCATAATCAAGATATTAAATTGACCTCTGTGCACTGTGCTGTTGTAAATTTTCTAAATATTGTAAATAGAATCTCACAGTAAATCTATTTTAATATTTTTTCTTTCTTGTTTGAGTCTTCCTGGCTAAAATGACTTTCACAGAATTTGTGAATATCGTTTCAGGAAGCAGTCTCAGAATATAGGAAGTGCATTTCCATGATTCGAGTGCAGGATTTTGGTTCAGACCTGTGAGACAAAATAGTCCTGGACTGTCACCCCAATACTGAGGAACCTAATAAGCTGGGAACTTTATGAAAGCTTTGAGGGCGAGCTGCTTATTAGCATAGAGTGCTTGGTCAGCACTTTGTCTTCGTGGGATGTGAATACATTGAAGTAACTGGCAGTTTGTCTGTCGCATTTATTTCCATAAAGCAGCTGACTGGTTTCTTGCATCCTCCAAGGGCTAGTTGAACTGCCCAGTTAGGATTTTGTCCTTCCTCTGGAGGCTCACTTTCACATTTGACACAAGCTTCATTAATGAGATATTTATGACCCAATGAGAAAATATATACATTTTTGCAGATACTATATATACTGGTCTTTACATCTGTAGAAAGTCACTTTTAATTAGATTCCCTACTCTGAAGTGCTGTTCTTTTTTGTTTTCCTTTTAGTTTGTCTTATGTGTTTTCTTCAAGAATGGAGAGAACAGCCTAAAGGCCAACATACGATGCTGAAGTTTTTATAGGATGAAGAGAAATGCCTGACATCACAAGGAGGGGCGTGAAGTCTTAATCATGTAAACGAATTTCTAACCGAGTGCATTTTCAGGCTCCTTCTCCCTTTGGGCTTTTCCTGTTGTTGTTCTAATGTGGGCAAAAAATGGGATAAATTAACAAAGTCCTTGTAGGAAATGTCCTCAAAGTTTGGAAGCCAAAGCATAACTTACCCATTTCAAGCTTGAGTGACTGTTTTTCTGTTCGTCTAAGATGTTGTTGTGAAATATGAAATTTACTTTCCATAAAGTAGTTTGACCTTTAAAAGAGGCTCTTTTTAAAAAAAAAGCATTTCCTGAAAGAGTTTAGCTAGTGGTCACAATTTCCTTAAGCGTTAATAAAATGGGTTTTACACAGTTGAATGGATTTCTTATTTTCAAAGCATACATTATCTTAGACTTGTTTGATTTTCTCAAACAAATGTATTTAGGTCATAAATTACTCTTAATGATATTGATGCATTGAAGCATAATGTTAATGCATGAAGGAACACCAGAGAAGAGAACAACTCAGCCTACATTACACTAACACTCAAAATTAAACAAAGAAAAATGGGAAAAATCTCTTTTTTGTTTAACTGTTTGTAAACTTGCAATCTTTTTTTTCTCTGAAACTTTTAACCTTAACTCTACATACGCTTTGTGGTCTGTCTTCATGTGTTGTAAAAGTAACAGAAATAATAAAATTGGAATGTTTTCATATTTTTCTTACCTTTAAATATAAATGCCTTAAGACGACATGTTAAACCGACTATTTACCAAAACCTAAAATAATGACTAAACTACATATTTTTAGACTTTTGCAGCCACAAGTTATGTGCTTTTGTTAACTTTTGACTGCAGTGACATCAGACACCCAATAAAAACTCATAATTAAAAATACTAATAATTATTTTCTCTTTCATTCCTTCTCAGTTACTCAAAGAAACAAGCAAAGCCTGCTCATCCCTTGAGGTTATATTTAGGATGTTCCTTTTATTAAATATCTCTGCGCATACAGCGTGACTCATTAATGCATCAGCATGTTGGGACTTACTCATTTCTTTTAATAGATAAGTTGTCTAGAGTCTAAGTTGGACTGTTGGTCGATGGCTTCTAAGAATAAGTTACTTTTCAAGGATTTTTTTCTCTTGATTGCTTGTTTCTGTGCCATTTGTACAGAAACTTACTTGTAGAGACTGAGACGATTATTATGACTTTATTTTGTTGGTAATTGCGAGTCCTTCTTAAAATATATTGATTTGTTTAATGGTTTCTGGGATTTTTGATTCATGTTTTAAGGCCACCATTTCATGATTGAGCCAGTCATTTCAGTTTCTATTCAATAGAAAATTAATTTATTTTCTATATCCTATCAGACTATGACACTATTTTTTTTAAATAACTGGAAGCTTGAAAAAAATTTATTTAGAGATTTTTAAAGTGAAAAAGTCAAATGTGAACCAAAAGGAAATTTCAAATGAAGGATCACAAAGATTTTGTTGAAGTTCAGTGATTCATCAAATAGAAGTTTTTCTAATCCGTTTTTCTTGCAGTAATTCCCCCAAACCCCTCTCTGTGTCTCCCCTCCTGTCCCCTTCTCTTGCAGAATGTTTCGTGGGGTAAGCAGTACTCCTATGCCCTCTTCAAAGCCATGAGCCACATGCTGTGTATCGGGTACGGTGCCCGGGCACCTGTCAGCATGTCTGACCTGTGGATCACCATGCTGAGTATGATTGTAGGAGCCACGTGCTACGCCATGTTTGTGGGCCATGCTACAGCTCTAATCCAGTCTTTGGACTCGTCACGCAGGCAGTACCAGGAGAAGGTAGGATTCACCTGCAGAAAATCTGATCCTCAAGATTCAAAGGCAGATTACTTTGCATTACACACATGATTTAGTATTTCTGAAAAAAAGGGGGATTTCTTATGTTAACATTTTTCCAGGTAAGTGAGGATAATTCTTTTAGAGAGCCGTCTGCTTAATATCAGGTTCTATGAGGTCCACTGAGTTTGAGGTCTTTAATTAAAAAATCCAGCACAATGACTGTGAAAGAGGATTTGCACCCCCCCCCCTCCCTCCAACAGATTGCACAAGGCAACCGTAGTGAGAAGATGTTTTAGCGTCTGCATGTCTGAATGTTGCCAGAAAACCCTTTTTTTTTATTCTTTTCGTTTTATTCCTTATTACATCATTGCAGCTACTTTTTAGTCCACGTGGAAAGTGATTATCTAGCATTTCACCCAGCCACCAGCTGTAATCCTGCTGACGGGCCTGGGCATTTGCCAGAACAGCCGGCAACGACGGATGTGCTTTGTGTGTTTGCACGCAAGAAGCCAACTTTAACTCTAAAACTTTATTTTATGCTTCCCAATCCTGTGTATAGTACATACAACCTTGTAGTGCAAGGGATTAAGGTTCACTTTGTATGTTATGTCAGACATTTCTTATGACAAATAAATAAATAATGGACTTTAATGGACGTTGCAGTAATGTATGGGTAAGTTGTGTAACTTTGGCCTGTCTGAGTTTAATAAAATCGTATTTTTTTAAATATGTATATATTGTTTTACTAAGGTTATGGTGAGACATACATAAATAATTAAAATTCTGCCTAATTAGTAACATATAAAAAATCTCACAAAACGAGGATTTTAAATGACCAATTTGTAAATAGCTTCAGAAAGGTATTGGATTATTTTTTAAGTAAAACAAGGTAAAAAAAAAATCATCATAAGTGAAGAGGCATTATATATATATATATATGTATAAGCGAAACACAAACATGCATATAAAGAAGAGCAGATACACGAAGCACACAATAGATATCCCGCGGGGAGGTTTTTGCCATAACTCTTATCAGAGTATCTCCAGAGTCACCTTGGCGAAGACATTCTAAAATATCAGTTCATTAATTTAAACAGCTTATAAAAGCATTTAGATGCTTTCAATTTATGTAAGCTTGATCGTTTCCCCTTGTCAGATGCTTTCACGGTCACAGCAATCCGGAGAAACCCCTTGTTTAGTGCTTTTATGCCCCTCAATACACAGTTATCATAGCACAGGTGCTGCATCTTATGGGCTTTTGTGGACATGCAAACTAAAAGCAATACAAAACCTTTGAGGAAAAAAAAAATCTAAAAAAGGCTTAAATTTACTCAAGTTTTGACAGGCATAGATTAATCCACTCACGATTAGTAGCAAGTTGTCCAAACATAAATTATCACCAGAAAGTCCAGCCAGAATAATAAAAGGGCAGTTTTTCTGAAAAAGGATTTCTGTCAGAAATAATGTGCTAAATGAAACATTTCATTGTAATATATTTAAAACACATTTCTAAAATGGTAAATTAAGGTTTCAGCACTCTCTAACATTAACGTCAGCAGCAAAAAAGAAGAAGAGTTGCTGGAAGGCGTTTCATGAATTAGCAACTCTGCTCCTGCTTGTTATGTGATGTACATAACAAACATGCCTAATATACATCCTATTTATTCTCCCCTTCTGGATAAAACATGCGGGAAGCTATGGGGCTGTGGATGCGGTCCTCATGGTAACGGAGCCCCAGCGTGCTCCCAGGTTCAGGCAGGGCGTATTTGCTGCATGGCTGTGCATAACACTGAAACAGGCTGGGGAGCAGCAGGGATGAGTTCAGGGTGCTGAGCCTCCAGTCATTACATCTATCTCTGCCACAGCTGGGGGGTCGGAAACATGGACGGAAAGATGGATGTGGGAGTGTGGTGACAAGTTATTTGAGGGCACAGGATGTTGGTGACAAAAAAAAAAAAAAAGCATATCAATCTGTTCAAGGCACATTAGGAGATCTCTCTTCTAAATTTATTTGACACTGCTTTTCTGTTTGCTAGCAGTTCTGAAAAAGTGTAAACACAAGGTGAGAGATTAAACAAGAAGAGAGTAGACAAATATGTATTTTTGTAGTGAAAACAACTGTATGTCATCCAGTGGAAGAGATATTCTTCAAAATTTGACTAAAACTGGCTTCTTTTCCTGCACAAATTCACCACTTGTGTTCAAACTCAAAGCAGTTTTAGGTCAGGCTTTAGCAGAAATATAGAGATGAATTAACACATTTCCGCTCAAATGTAGGTCTGACTTGTTCTTGACTATATTTAGAAGGTGAAAGACAAAAGGAAAATTCATGAGGTAGAGGGAATAAAAAGACTTGTCAGCACTGATTTAAATTACTTCATAAGTAAGTAGGCAAGACAAATGACTGAATTTTCTGTAGGAATGTAAATAAGTCAATTTGCAGCACCTGAACAACAATAGGAAAACCTAAAAGTGCCATTTTTGTCTGAAACTGTGTCCCACCTGGACCGTCCGATCCACCATGTCCCAGTTGAGCCGCTGTGGACATTCAGGATTTTAAAATAAATCAATTCCCCACAAACAAAAACCTGGTCCCTTATCACCTTTCTGCAGCCGGTCAGGAGAGGAATCAATGAAGGGGGCATTGTGACTCAAGTGTCTTCTCACTCCCTGACAAATTTTATTTCGTGGGGCTGGTTGGATCTCAGTGGTCAGAGAGATTGCCGACCAGAGCCACCAAACTCACAGCTGCTGTTGACTCTCTCCAACTGCTCAGCTGTGATTACCAGAGGGACTGTGGAGTGCTGGGTAATTTCAGGTGTCGGGGTTAGGGAAGAAAAGGACAGCTTTTTAAATTTTTTTATTTGTTTATGGGAAATAAAGAAAATCGATTATTTCAATTTCTTGCATTTTTTACGTCTAATTGTATATATATACATATAAACTATATATATATATATTTATATAATATTTATATAGATATATATACATATATACTATATATTAATGTATATAATATATATATATGTATATAAAACCGCACTTAGATTTGGTAGTGACATATGGATGGCATCCCTTTTAAATCATCGAAGTGCCAACTTTTTGACAATAAATCCTTAAGATGGACACAATAGTTTTGGTTTGTGCCAAACCAGAAACATATGACACAGAGTCTTTCATCTATCAGAATAGAGCTGTGAAAGAAAAAGCCAGGAGCGAGATTTGCATCGCTTTGACATTTCGCACCGAGCTTCTTCCAACTTTAATAGGCGGATATGCGCTAGTAGTTGTAGCAAAAGAAACCCCTCCCTGCTTGTCCAGTGTAAAAACCATGGGCTATATGCACGTTCAAGAGCCTGTGTTTGTCTGTTTGCAGTGTGTCCGTGACATTAGATTAAATCAGGGGTCTGCAACCTTTAACGCTAAGAACAATTTGGTCTTTATGAACAAAAATGAATCAAGAGCTGCAAAGTTTCACTTCAAAGTTAGAAAAAAATGCACCTTATTTATGTTTTTGTGGCCATTAAGCTATTTATTTATCAAACATAGCTTTGAAATGTTATTTACAATTGAGTTTTTCCATATGTAACAAACTTAACTTATTTTACTTGTGACAAAAGCACATTCAAGCTCCTTTCAAAATAAAACACATCCTATTTTTAATCAGATTCTCCAGCTGCAGCAGATTTATTTTAATTAAAAATGCAAGAAACATGACGTTTTCTATCATTATGACTTTTGTGTTCCTTAAACCTTACTAGGTAATAAAAAAAATATGACAACATTAGTGTATAATCCAAATTATTTTAATATCTATACATGTAAATGCAATAAGATAATGTCACTTTGATTATAAACCACTTTTTAAACCTTTTACCATCTAAATCTAAACATAAATTAATTAATTAGTTAATTAATTAGGTAAGTCTGAAGTTTTCTTTAACGCCAAAGAGCCACAATGGAGGAATAAAAGAGACTGTGTGTGGCTCCGGAGCCTCAGGTTGTAGACCCCTGGACTAAATGTTTCATGTATGAGAAAGTCTGCTTGTTAATGTGCAAAGGAAGTACATTTAAAATACATCTTTTTTGTCCATCAAAAGCACATACATATAATTCAGGTACCGATTTAAGGAGATCAAACAAGCTCTAATTTTCTAATAGGGACTGATTAAAACTTTGAGTCAAATTCCGTGTAAAAACATGTATCTATTTTCCAACTTTAAAGTTCTGACTGACTAAACTTAAAGACATAATGGTTAAAAAAAATCTATCCATAATAATATAAATCCATATCAGAATTAAATCTAACAAATTAACATGTATTTAAGGTACCGATATGCACCAATCTATAAAAGTGAAACAATTTCTTCAACATAAATTAGTTGAAATAATAAATCATATAATTTATGAAACCTGATAATACATTTTCAGTCAATGTCATCAATGTTTCTTTAGCTTGAGAATGCCAGGTTGATGGTGTTTGTTTCTATAAAGTCTAAGCTTCCAGCACCGGTCGAATAATCACAACTGCTACCTTGACCTGACATAGCCCTGGGCCTGTTCTTCTTCCTACTTCCCTTCACCACCTGCCTCCCTTTCTGCTTCTCCCTCCACACAAACAGAACCAGGACATGGCGTTATGGCTGCAAGAGCACGACTTGTCCTCAATACGGAGCATGCTTACACTCAAATACAGCAATTTTGCTGACTTTTTTTCTAAAAAAAAAAACTGATAATTCTTCTACATGTCCCTTTGGAATACATTTTTTGTGAAATATCTAATAATAATCGATGACCAGAATACTAAAATGTTGTTTTTTTCTGTGTCCTCCAGTATAAACAAGTGGAGCAATACATGTCCTTCCACAAGCTTCCAGCAGACCTACGGCAGAAAATTCACGACTACTATGAACACCGTTACCAGGGCAAAATCTTTGATGAAGACAACATCCTGAGTGAGCTCAACGACCCGCTCAAAGAGGTGAGACCATTTTAAAGTTTTCTTTCTAGTTTTTCATAGTATATATCTTCAAATTTGACAAAAGGAGAAGAACAAGGAGGTGAATCTTCATCTGGTAAAATTAAATTTAAAAGAGCCTGAAACTATAACAGAATTTTTTAATTTAATCTTTTGTGATCAAGTTCAGCTAAACAAAATCTCCTCCAGGGTGAATCCAGACTCAGTGCCTGATGAGATTTGGAAAAAAAAGAAGAAGAAACAGGATCTCAATTTAATTTGTGAGAAACCTTATGAGTTTCACAGTTGCCTTTTGCTTTTCTTTATATCTGTATTACATTCAACAAATATCTGACACATAACAGAAAACATACACCGCCTGAGGACCAACTGTGTGGGTTGTGTAATTTTTTTTTTTTTTTTGTAAGAAGTTATCTTTGAGTTAGGGACGACACCAGCCCATGGCAGAACTCCTCGCATTAGCATGTGACATCAGTACTATTATTATGAAAGAAGGCTGGAGAGGAATAAACAGCAAAGGCAGCAAAAAAGCCTCACAACCATCTTTCATGTAGCCCCATTAAGTCACCGTGCAGAGAGGTCTGCTGCAGTGTGGGGGGTTACTGCACAGTCCCAGACACTCGCACAGAGAAGACAAGACGCAGGCAGTTATGCAGCTTTCTTTGGGTGGAAATCACTGTTGAAATCTTATCCACATTTTTTTTTCTTTTCTAAAATCGTTTTCAGTGGTCTTTTAATTATGCAGTTTTAGCCAAAATGAAAAAGCCCGGTGAGTGTTTTTAAGAGATCACCTAGAGCTCATTAGAAATTTGCCTCTGAGTTGTGGGCGGGACTGTTGGTGCAGAAGTAAGCCTCGATCGGCTAATTTCCCATCAACCCTTTGTTTACACTTAACCCAACACGATTTGACTAAAGATATACTCAGAAATGCAGTTTTAATCTTAAATTATTTTATGTATGTCCTCCATTATGAGAAAGACGCTACAGCATGTTAAAAACACCAAAAACACAATTTTCATTGGAGTGGTTCTGTAAAGATGTATCTCTTCATCCATTTACTAGTATGTCATTTAAAAATGATTGAAGTTAGACCCTTGATATCTATATTTTTCAGTGCAAAATACATTTTAAAAGAGTCGGCATAGTGTCATTAATCTAAAAACACTCTTAATTTTTTAAATATTTTGTGAAGTTTCCTTTGTTCTCCATGGCCAAAAACCAAAAAAAAGACAAATTTAAATCAGCACAAAAATAAAATTAATTTGAGTTCCATTAATATCATACTTAACTGCTTAGTGCTTACTGTATAATTTCAAAACAAATTATTAGTCTAATTTTTTTGACTAATGTCTTTGCTTAATATATTAGAAATATTATTTAATTCAAATCGTGTTTTTTAGCTGAACTAAAATGAATAAATTGTGTTCATCTTGTCAAGTGTTAAACGCACATATTACTTTGAAAATATGAAAAAAATTCTTACAATTAATAAAAAATACAATGATCATTTTTATTGATTATATTTTTAAGTGTATTTTCTGCCAAAAAAATGTATGCTACACCTTGAGTTTGCCAACTTTCTGTCTCTTTTAATGAACCGGTATTAGCATACAATTAAATTAAAAGCAACTTCCTAAAGAGTGATAAATTCAAGCTTAGTCAACAGAAAACCATTTGTTAGTACGTGACTCATTCCATGCAGGCGGAGTATCTACTCTGTCCGGTGGGAACGTTCGTTTGTGAGGCTTTTTAACGTTGTGGCTTTGATGTTAAGTGGCCATAAGTTTTGTTTTAAAAGATAAGAAAGTAATTGACTAATGCAGTTAAATCAGGCTATTACTAAAGCTGTAAAGATACGTACGCATTAACAGGATGTTATACCTTTTGTCTCAGTGAGCCGGGTGGTATTTCTCTGCCCTGGGGTCAGGTTAATTAACTCCGTTTTCAGCACCAATAAAGCTGAAGAAAAAAAAAATAAAAGAAGCTTTGCTTTTTTAAAACACATGATTTTCAAGGTGTGTAATCATTTAATGCCCCATGAAAGTCAAGACAGGCAATCCATCACTTTAAACAGGTTGTTGCTGTTCAGGAGCTGTTGGCACAACAGACTTTATAAACCTCACCTTTGGTGTTACAGTCAAGGACAATGCAACACAACATCTAACGATTGAGTGTTAGATGCAAGAAGGGATCCTATTGCACTGGTTTATTTGTTAAAAAACACTCAAGAAAAGGCATAAAATGAATAATTTCATAAAATACTACATGTAAAAACATTATATATATATATATTTCTTTTTATGAAATATTTTTCTTTATGTTGTGTGTTTGGCTGCTGTGTTGTGTTGTTTGGGTCGGTTGCTCAGGGCCACGGTATCTGCTCAGGTTTCAGAGCGCTGATGCATACAAGCAAGAACGAACACGGTTTAAGGGGGAATTTGTTTGCAGTTTATTACGTAAAAACTTTGATTTGGATGGTGGACCCTTACCTCGAACAGTGAACTCTTTCAAAGTATGTTTACCGTTTGTTCCTGTCTGTTTTATCATAATTGTAACTATGATGTGGTTATTTAAAACAATCTGGGAGAAGGCGATAATTTACAACAAAGCTGAAGCTTTAAAGGATTACATTTTCTCTTCATGTGTTTTTAGTCTTAATGAATTTATCTACCAAAAAAGGAGAGAAACATTTGAACTTTCTCTGCTGCTTTTGACATAATTATCATATTAAAAAAATAATATTCACTGCAATGTTTTCATAGACCCATTCTAATGAAAATTGCGTTTTTAACTTGTTTTTGTGGTCTTTTTCCCATGATGGAGGAGAGCATTAAGCTTAAAATTACATTAATGAGTATATATTTATTCAAATCTTTGTGAATCATGAAAAAAATTGACCATTTGGAGCAGGAGAGACTGTAACCAAAGGGATGTTGGGAAGCAAAGGTGGGCTTACTCGTAATAATTTTACAATTCTGAGGTGAATTTCTTATGAACTACTGCTGCTCTGCAGAAACTATGTCCTAGAAAACTACACAGATTTTTTATTCTGGCTATAAACCGCATAATCCTAGTTAAAAGACCTCTGGGAACGCTTTTAAATTAGATCCAAATATGACTGGAGTGATACTTGTGACCTTTGACAAAACTGTCATGTTTTAAGAATGGCCGTCACTGCACTGAAACTATTTAGACATGCAAGATGAGCCATGTAAACAGCCAATCACCAATTGCCACTTTCGACCCTCTCTTCCCTTCTTCTCCCCTTCTCTACCATATGACAAACGTCTAAAAAAGCCATGGCCAAGTCTTGTTTTCCCATGAAGAATCCTGGCCGAGTTTGAAAACCGCCTACTATCTAAATTCATTAGTTCCGGTGCATGATTGAGGTCAAGGCCCTATGGCATAAGCTGACAAACACAACTGAGGCTGAGCTAACATTCTTCGGCCTCGTGTCGCCAGCAAACATCACAGAGATTGGTTTTATTTCTGCTCGTGTCCCGTTGTCACTGGAAGAGAGTTATCTCTTCTGTGGCGCGAACGACATGCCGCTGCAGAGGCCAAGCGCCCCGGCTTTCCATCTGCACGGCAACAGAGATGCACGGACAAACAGACAACAAGCTCCTAATCTCCCGCTGTGTCCGGAGGGACAGGATGAGACCAGAGAGATGGCCTGCAGCTGGCACCAGAGGGCAAACTCATCAGGGCCCGCTGTGCGTGCCAGGAAGTTTCCTGTCAGAAAAGATGTGGGCAGTGCCTGAGAGGCTCAAATCATTTATGTTTGCAGATAAAGGCAGCCTCTGTAACACAAGTCCCATTCACTTTGACAAACACTTTCCACTTTCCTCTACCAGGAAATTGTCAACTTCAACTGCCGGAAGCTGGTGGCCACCATGCCTCTGTTCGCCAATGCCGACCCCAACTTTGTGACGGGGATGCTGAGCAAATTGAAGTTTGAGGTCTTTCAGCCCAACGACTACATTATCAGGGAAGGCACGGTGGGGAAGAAGATGTACTTTATTCAGCACGGCGTCGCCAGTGTCATCACCAAGTTCAACAAGGAGATGAAGCTGACTGATGGATCTTACTTTGGAGGTAAGAAAACATTTTCATTTGTTTTCTTTTTAGGTTTTCAAGTGAAAAGGCAAGAACAAGTGAAGGAACGAGCTGTTCATGTCCTGCAGATACTCAGAAAAATACAGCGACCTCACGCTAGATGCCATTGGAAATTTAGATTTTATAGATTCTTATTAAGCAGTTCTGGATGCTAGTCAGCTTCTGCTATTGCATAACCTCTCATCTGGTTGGTAGAGTGGGCCAAGGAGCGGATCAGGCATCCCTAAGGACACACAAATGTCCCTCCCCCGCTCTCACCACCACACATACTCTGATTCCTGAACTCTTTGCCCTTTCCATACGTTCCTTCTACATCCGCTTGGCAGTAACCAGGAGCTGCCTTTGTGGACACTTCTTCTTCTGTATGAAGTCAGAAGCAATTCTCTCACTTTGGTACTTTTTTCTCAGCTTCCAGTCCGTGCCTTTCTCCTGGCACGCCTCCCGCCCCTTCGCCAAGACATTACAGATACCATTAATTTTTTAGATGTCAGATGTAATTTCATTGCACGATGTTTACTTGAAAAGATTCCAAAGCCAGACATTGTTGTGTGTATTTGGAAGCAAAGCAAAGTTTTCTATTTTGGGTCTTCTTGCATATTTTATCTCCTGAGTTCATTCCCACTATGGGAAGAGGCTAAGGAGTCTAAGAATACCTTCACTTTGGTGTCTGTTGACTGCAGAGTGTGTCTCGAAGGGAAACTGAAGAAGACTGAATCAAAAAAAGATTCCTCTTTTCTTCTGTCAAACTCTTTCTGCATTTCTTTCTGACCCCAAGTCAAATTTTTGTACCTGATAAAAATGTATTTCATTTTTTTAACTGAAAAATTAAAATTTAACTCTCATATTTTGACGAGTAAGAGCTGAAAACTCCTCAATGGGAAAGTCTGCACAAAAGGGAGTTTGTTGTCAAATGTTCCATGTTATGAGATTGTAGGTTGAGAGATGTTTATGCCATCAGGCTTTTTGTTTTTTTATGTTTATTCACTAGTTTTTATCAATTACTGCACTGTAAAAATTGAACATTGGATCAATTAACAAAAGTTCTGTAAAATGAATGGTCCTCATCAAATAAAAAAAATTTAGTTGTTTATTTAACTTAAAGGTTTAATTTGATCAAAACTAATATTTTTTCTTATTTTTGATCTATTTATTCACTTTTTACAGTGTATTTTCAGACAAATAATCCTAACACTTCAGAAATCCAAATGATTAAAAAAAAAAACTGTAAAAAGGTTTTTTTTAAAGACACGTGAAGTAACTGCAGATTGATCCACAATTTTTTTTCACTTTAAAAATGATTTTTTTCAACGTATGTTATTCAAAAAAGGACCGAAAAGTATGTTTTTAATCTCCTGCCTTTTAACAGCATTTTCTTATTCTTGCATGAAAATTGTCTGAATATTTATGAACTCAACTAATACACTACTTCTAAAGTCCCACTTTCATAAAAATTCTGTTTTTGTAGTATTGTCCTATGATGGAGAACAAATAGTTTTAAAGTCAAAGTCCCATTTGACCAATCCCCTGCAGGAGTGGTGAGCTCCAGACACAACTGCACTCAGGAACCATTTGGTGGTTTAATTCCCAATCCAACCCTAGAGTCAGGTAGGGAGGCATTGTGTCCCATTTTTAGATAATTTGGCCTGGATTTGAACTTTCGACCTTCTAGTCTCAGGGCGGACACTCTACCACATGACCACAGAGTTGATGTTTTTAAAGAAAATTAAGCTGTTAATTGTTGCTTTTTTATAACTTTTTATTTTCTTTTCTGTAACATATGCATTTTGTATATCAACTAGTTCTCAGTACAAAGTGGAAAGTGCTGAAGCAAACCAACACATCAAAACGCTCAATAAAACACAAGGAAACAAAAGAAAAGGAAGGTTGTACTGTTATTGGTACAAAAAATTACTGTATGTGGGTGCTGTTTGGGCCTTGCTTAGTCAAAAGGCATTCAATTTTGTCAAAAGTTTTGAAAACAAAATTCCGTTAATTTCTGGAATAGTAAAATTTTCCATATAATGAATTTTGTCCACAGTTTGGAGCCACTGATCTGACTTAGGGGACATTTCAGGCAGAACCTAATGACATTCCTTTTTTCTCTTTTTGCTGGGAATTTACAATATTTTTCAATCACATTTCAATTTTCAATCACATTTCTAGGTAATAAACCCAACAGAAAAATGTGGTGGTCTTTAGGGATATCATGACCCATAATATCTTCTATTGTTTTTACAATGTCTGTCCAATATGACTGTAGTTTTGTACAGGACCAGAAACGTGAGACTGGTTAGCACTAATATGTCCACATTGCCTCCAACACTAATGCTGTTTACCTTTAAATTTGTTTACAAAAAAAAAAAGAATGTACAATTTAGTTTCTGAGTATTTATTTATTTATTTAAAATGTTGTGAATCAGAAGAAGACAGAAAATACCATTAGGAAAATAGCTGGTGCTACAGTCGGTGTACCCCGGTAATATTAAGCTAGCAAGAGAACGTGTAGACTAATGGATGATGGGAAATGGGAAAGGCTAACTCTGTGCTAAGAGTTTTGTTTCTTTTTTTTTCAAGATGCGCTTCATCTGGCAGGATAATCTTTTTAATGAGTTCTGCCTGTACAGATATCAGCAGTTTGCCTTTGACTTTTGCCCTTCTGGCATGTTTATGCTTCTGTATGACAGTAGTGGAACGATCATTCTCCCTAATGTATCTAGGATAATTCATTCTGCCTGTGCGTCCGAGTCAAAGAGCGTTTCAAACAAAAAAAAAACAGCCTACCCAGAGGAAAGGAAAAACGAAACAAAAACTGTTAACATAATGAGGAGGGCACCTCTGTGGACACTGGGTCACTCAGCACCGCCAGAGATGGTCGGCACCACACCTGCATACTAACAGGATATCAGTGCTGGGTCTGGGTGGGTGGGATTACATATTAGTATCACACATCTCTGCGGTGAAGTCGCTGTGGGGCTTCAGGACTATAACAGCAGGCCTCAATGGCTGGACAAGGGCAGACAGCAGATGAGAATCCCTTTTGGGCTTTTAATGTCTTAGTCATCCATACCAAGCTAACTCCCTTTAGTTTCAGGGAAGAGGAGACGAGGGGAGGGAGCTAGTTGCTATGGGAGTATGTGACAAATGATGTGATGGCAAATTTTCCCAAATGCTCCAGGGGTCAGTGGTGATGCCTTGTGACAAGGCAACAGACAAGTGAGAACAGCTTCCGAACTTGCAGATGTGCACAAACACACCTTGAAATGCAAAAAGGTTTCCCAGGTGACATAAGTGATATTTCCAAAGGGTTTATTTTAGGGAATTAGTTTTGTGTTAAAGAAAATCAATGTATTTTTGTTATTATTATTATCATTTTGCTAGTTCTTTAGTTTAAATTTATTTCAAGGTTAATTCAAATTGATAGATAATTGATGGGTTATTATTTATTAGTGAATTTTATAATCTTATCTTTAACATTAAGAGCTGTGGGGGGCTAATCGTTTACTTTAATTGACAAAGAATCTGAACAAAATTTGTCAAAATTAGCTTAGTAATCATTTTCTTAGGGTCCATTTAACAGCAAATATTTATTTATTTAATTTTCCATCAAACAGCAAAAACAAAAAGTCTTACACCTGATACTATACTTGGGAAACAAAATGGAACAGAAAGAAGAAAACATTTTTCTTTCCCTTTTACATACTTAGAAGAAAGAAAAAAAAAGAATGAAAAAAATGTACTGGTAATCAAAGGTTCTATGTTCTATTTCCTTTTTTCCTTTTTTCAGAACATCTCTACATCTTTTGGCACCTATTTTGCATTAATTAAAGGCCCAAGTCTACCCATCTATCCATTATTTATCCTGTATTGAGTCATAGGTGTTGCTACCAGAGGACCTGGCTGCAGGCATCAACGTCCAGAACAGGAAGTCCTCGACCGCAAATACCAGTGGGTACTTCTGGTACTAGCTGGTGAACCTAATAGTTACAGTTTGTCCCATTTCTCTACAATTCTGAACACTTTTGTTTTGGGGTTAGGGTTAGAATTCAGGTAAATTTGATAGTTTCCCTTTCCAGTCGATGATCTTAGGCACCATCTTGTCTACAGCTGGGTCCCTCTCGTTATTGAACCAAACATTGACATATATTATTTCACTGGACATATCAAGGTGTTGACGTCACCCATAGAAAAAGGCCTTACCTCTGGCCTTTGGGAAACCAGGCCAGAGCCTTCTCAGTCACTTCCTGTTCGTCTGCCGCCATTTTGTGACCCGTCGACAGTGATTTGTCCAAGTCGGTCTGAGTGACATTTTTTGGAAGTGCAGTCACCAATCATGAGTGCGCTTGTTCGAAGTCCACACCCCTTCCACTTAAAGTGGGCTCAGGAGAATCTGTCAACCAAATGTTTGAGCTGGGGCCAGCAGGCATCACATGCTTTTACTGGGGCATCTGATTGGTCGGTTTATAACTTGAATAACATGTGATAAAGAAAAAAAAATCTTGAAAAAAAATTAGAATTATAAAGAAGATGTTAAGAAGAAGTTATCAGAGCCAAGAATGGTTATTCTATGGGATTTTTGACCCTCTTGGAACTTCTGGGTTCTTCCAATTTGGATCACGAGAGGGAAGAGTTTGATATGTCCAGTGATTATACGGTCAATGTAACCAACAGGTTAATGTGGGGTACACCTGGAACTGATCACCAGTCCATTGCAAAGTTTATATTTCTTTGTAAAAGACATATATGTAAATCTAGTGTAAATTTTGAGAAAACTTCCATAAAAACTTTTAGGAACTTTAAACTTCACCACCAGATATAAAAAAAATAATAATGAAGCTATGCTTTTTTCTGTTCATAAATCCAGGGCATAAACATATTTACATTAATTATACTGTTCTATTTTGTTTAAACTGCCTGACATGACCTCTAAGAGTCGAGTAACACATTTATCTTTGCAGTTGGCTAAAGGAGGCATCATGCACCAGAGCATTGTGTTGATGTTAATGCAGATCATGCGTCTTTCTTTTGGCCCATCTTTCTCTTAAATAACATGTAACATGCTGTACTTCTTTGCCTTTTTTCCTCTCGTTGTGTCTTCTTGTGTTAACACGGTAGCGGCTTGCTGCAAAAAGGTTCTTTTCCATTACAGCAGAACTCACACCTTCTTCACACCCACAGCTTAAGAGTGTTGCTTGCTCATCTCACATATTTTGTGCTCGGCTTTCATGACAGCTCATGGCAGAGCCGAGTAGGGTTGCACTTTAATGAGTTGATATTTAACCATGTAGTGGGATGTGGAGCAGTAATTGTGGGTGAAAGTAAAGCAGTGCAAAGACCAAGAGAAAGAAACACTGGAAGATGCATTAAAGGGTCAATAAATTGAGGATGGTTGAGCTGAATCCTCAATGAGGCATTGTTAATGTTATGTTCATGGCAATTAGTCATTTCATTACTGAAAGCCCAATAAAATGCAGCACCACAGCTTGCATAATAATTACACATCTATCTTCTCAAATAAAGATATTTTCTTTAATTCCAGTAAAATATATATTGTTGCTGAATAAGACATAGGCATTCCATCCATGCTTTTCTAATCAGAAAGAACAGAGGCAGAGCTATTTTATTTAAAAGTAGTAAGTCAAAATGAGCCTATTGGGATGCATCACACAGTCATCCAGCCACAGTGAAAAAGATGTTGCCTGCAGAATTAGTTGTAGAACAGCTATCAGTCTCTAGGTATAATATAATACAACAAATCCATTGCACCAACTTTTCTTTTTGCAACATTTTTAGCAGAATTTTTTAATATTTACGCCTAATGTGCAATCTAATTAAACTGTTTGGCATGCAAAATAAATAAATGACAAGATATTTTGTTTTATGAAATTGAACCTTCGCATTACAACATGTCAGAGCAGGGAATGTTGGAAAACATGCAGGAATGTGGCCATCGAACCCTGGAGTTGCCCATCCCTGGCCCATGGTGTTCACACTGGACAAGAAGGGAGAAGCTTCGTCTTCTTCTTTTTGTTTTTACTACTGTTTACTAGTCTGTCACCAACTTGTTGCAAAATGTTGAAGCGGTGCCAATATCAAAAGCTTGCTCCAGGCTTTTACCGATGAATAAAATACTTGTTGACCAACACATTCCCGCTCCTAACTCTTCACATATTGGCGTTTGGTTAAGGACCCCCCCACGTCACTTTTTGACGCTTTGGGTGTCCCCTAGTTTTTAGTACGCTGGCTGTTCGTGAAATCAAGGGTCCACAACCCTCGATACGCTGTACCGGATGCAAACTGAGCTCAGACACAAACCAGTACCGGGTTAGGGAACAAGTGCTGGGTTAGGGTACTGGTGCGCTGCACGTCCCGATACTGGTCCCGGAGGTTTGG
This sequence comes from Oryzias melastigma, assembly GCF_002922805.2. Classification (NCBI taxonomy): domain Eukaryota; kingdom Metazoa; phylum Chordata; class Actinopteri; order Beloniformes; family Adrianichthyidae; genus Oryzias; species Oryzias melastigma. The sequence continues at coordinate 9,938,953 of NC_050523.1, read as the reverse complement.
GACCTGAGATTTAATGGAAACAGCCAGCATGTCATAAAACAACACCAAAAGTCGCAATTATTAATTTCTCCTTCATGATCAGTTTTCAAAGGGTTGGCACATCCATGAATTAAAAGGGTTCCCATCCACACGTCACTACTAAATCTAAGTCTCTGATTGGTCAAAGTTCTACCTGGTTTAACTTGCAACGCATGTTCAATTGGCATGTGTTTTGTGCGTAGAACCCAAAAACGGACGTAGAAATTTGTGTAGCTATGCGCCAATGGGATAGTTTTGTATTCAGAAGCCCGAAATGCATATTTACTCAAGTTGCGTTCAGAGTTGTGTTGAGAGTTCCCAAATCTGAACTTTGGCAAAAAAAAAACTTGACCAATCAGGGGCTCAACTAAGGCCCATGTTGTCCAAAACCAACAATCTAATCCTTCCACTTCTTAGCTTCGTAATATGTTTTCTTTTTTCCATCGAGACAACAATGAAGACATCCTCTACTGTAACTGTATTCTTATTTTGTTCCCTCCTTGATATAAGGCTGGACAGCAAGTCATCAAACTGGGTCACAGAGAGATGGAAGTACCGCTGAAAGCGGCCATCATTCAGACCCAGCTCCTGCAGTAGATGGTGAACCTCACTGTACTGGGAGTCTCTGATTGACCTGATGAACCCAGATATGATGACCTGCTTACTGATACTTTTGTAGAGCTCTTTGAAATAAAAAAAACTCTCAACATCATACATATATTCCATGCATTACAAATGACACATACAGTCAATTTTCTTATGTCGTAGCCCCTCCTGAGCCCCGTTGAGTATCGTATTTGGTGCGTGTTGAAGGAGAGCTTGAGTATGTGTGAAAGTATGCTGCAGTTTGTATACACGTCTTTTGTATGTTGGAATGCAATGATAAAACACTGCAGTGATCCTTCACGTTATTGAACTAGTTGCCCTCAGCAGGAGGATAAAACCTGACTATAATGTTCTTGATCACTCTACTTTTTGGTCTCACATTTTATTTACTCTCACATTACGTCTTAGGGTGCAGAAGTCTTTGCCGTTCCAGCCCATCTATATGATAATATGTGGCGTAATTACTGGGATGATTTCTGTGTCGGCCCTCTGTGCTCCCCAGCGCAGTAACTGTTTTCCTTTCTGCCTGTTTTGCAGAGATCTGTCTGCTCACCAAGGGTAGACGAACAGCAAGCGTGCGTGCAGACACATACTGTCGACTCTTCTCCCTCTCCGTTGACCATTTTAATGAGGTGCTAGAAGAGTACCCCATGATGCGACGTGCTTTTGAAACAGTTGCCATTGATCGATTGGACCGCATCGGTAAGACCTACCTGTCCCGGACAACTCTCTTGCCTGTCACTGTGCCTTGTTTGGTCTGTCTCAGCATCTGTTTGCCCTCTTTCCTCATCAAAGCACTGTGTGTGCCATCTTGTGCTGCATGACCAGTATGCTACATTTTCTGCTTCTTTTTTTTTTTGTCAACTTTTGTCTCTTAGTCTTACATAACATTAACACACACTTTTGTTATAACTAGCATTAATCTGTTCTCAAAGATCCAAAGTAGCCTTTTATGGTTGGATTAATTGAAAGGCAGTGCATGTCGCTGTCCGGGAGGGAGTCAGGTCGCCCCCCTGTTGGATTGGTGTTGACCCCCCCGCTGGAAGCCAACGAGTTTATGGAAGCTAACCTCACATGCATGTCTGTCTGAACTTCTTTCCACTCATCTGCACTCCTGGGTATGAGCAGCACCCCGCCTAATCTAAGATTTGTGAAACACCATGAAGATGAGAGAAAAAAAGGGCCCTGGAATGTTACTTTTATTTCCCAACAGATATTTATGATAAATGTGCAACTCAATCATCACGGATTAGAGGTAACATAACAGTTACTTCAATAAAACTCAATTTGAATACTTTTATTTCGGTGCTGATTTAATAGTAGCGATGCATAAATTGCTAAACCAAAACTGTGAGCAGTTGATGTTACAGACTGGACGTCTTGTACAATCTGGTATCATAGGAAGGAACTAACGACATTACCCCTGATTTCTGTAACTTCATTAGTTTCTCCCAGAACTCCTCAAATATGGCGTCTTTAATCAGTTTCTACCTGGATAATATAATTTAAAGCTCATAAAGGCCAAAGGTTATTTTTTCCAGCTAATGAATTTGTTTTTTTCTCTTGATGTAACATTTGTTAATTAGATTTGAAATGATGCAGAATTCCTTTATTACTTCATTTTAATATAGAAAGGATGAAAAAAAAATCATAATTTGCCAGCTTAGATGCTCTAGTTTATGTAATATAGTTTTAAATAAAAGCTGTAAGTTGTCAGAAAGAAAATTAGTCAACAAATGTATTTAATGCAGGCAAATTTCATTTAAATCTATTCAAATATATTGCACATTTTTACATTATGTACTTGCTTTACATTACTGATTCAGTGTCAAAACTCACCCATGTGGCCAAATATATTTGAATCTGATAAAATGTATTTTGCATTATTTGCTCAAATTGTGTCAAAAAAGTAGAATTAAAGGTAATTCTTTTGGGAAAAAATAAAAAAAAAAGATTTTCTTCTTGTACTTGTACTCTACTAATATACTACTAACCCAAGCGACACAATACTTTTAAATAGTTTTAATTTTTATTGCATTTCTCTCTTGTTTGCACTATGGTTACAACTTTGCACAAATAGTTTTTATAATCATATATAATTATATACATTTCAGTGATATCAAATAAATTAAAAGCTGCAGTTTCAGAATTAGTACAGTTTTAGTGTATCAGTGTTCCAAATTCTTAAATTATTAATAGTTACAGCTTCTGCAATCATGTGCAAAGATTAGTATCTCTTCATGTGATGCTAAAAATTTGTGCTATTTCTTTTAAATCGAGTGGGTCTAAGTATTAGACAAAATCAAGAAAAACACAATATTGAACTTATTTTATCTTCAACTCAATTAAATTTTATGACAATTTAAAAACATAAATTCAAGTGTAGAATTTGTTAAATTAGGGGAAAAAACTATTGAATTTTATTTTAGGATATTATTAGTTTCAGGTGTTAGTTTTCCTTGTTTTACAAAAAACAAAACCAGAATTTAAACAAAACATCTGATTATGTTAAGTTTACACCATGCTACTGGTCTACCGTGTAGTCATTATTTATTATTCATTATTGATTTTTTTTGTTTTTGTTTTTTTTATTTAAAAATATTTGACCAGAAAAGCCGTCTTCTTAGTTGACAATAGCTTGGACTTTTTTGCCCAAAGATAACTTGCAACAGTTTGCAGGTAGTATTTTATTCTGAAAATCCTGCCGTCTGTAAATTTACGTGTTAGCTATAGATGTAAAATGTACTGTTAGCACATTAACCAGAGCTTTGGAAAGCTTCTGGTGTGAGAACTGGTGTATTTACCAAATATTAAGACCCACAATGACAAAATCATTATTATGTATTTAAAAAAACGTTTAACCATGGAGTTACTAAAATACTTTGCACAGGACTGTAGATGACATCTGCTTCTGCTTTTTTATGTTTCCCTTTTTGTGTCTTCCTATTTCTGTGTATTATTTTGCTTCAGATAGTTGCACCAGCATTTGTAAAGTCGTTACAGTTGTGACTAAAATCTGAAGTGTTCTATCATATATATATATATATTAAATACATAGACTGTTTTGCTTAAGTTTTAGGACATAGTTTTGCTTGAATAACTTTCGTAAAATAAACTTGGGAAAAATCCCTAAAGGTAATATTTATATTATTTGAAAATGTTTATTAAAGAAAAAAAATTTGAAACTATATGAGTTGTGTTAGAATTCCTACGAAAACTCAACACATACATTTTATGAATAAAAAAATAATTTAGCCTAAAACATTTTTGCTTCTTTTAAGACATTCTCCCCTTTTAGGTTTTTTCTTAAGTTTGATCCTGCAGTATGTAAACCTGCTCACTCTTGTGTCATACTTTTGGTTTTCTATAGTAAACCTGATATAATGTCATTTTTTCAGGAATACCCTATTATATTTTTTTCAAAAAAGGTCGACATAAAACAAGTTTGGGGGTTTTGTTTCAACAAGAAACAGTAGGCCCTTCGATATCCACAACTCAATTTTACATAAATAAAATCAAAGTTACCATCTGGGTCATTTTATGACAGTAAACTGATACTAATAAAGAAACCAAGCGGACTCTGATATCTGACAGAGTGCTGCTGGTTCGATTCCTTCTTCCAGACTAGCATAAAAGGGGTTTGTCTCATACGATGGAAGATATTCTGTCATGATCCGTGCTGGTTGTATCGTTTTTTTACATTTGGACTGCATTTGCTCACATGCTTGTCTTGCTCTGAAAGGGAAAGAACAAAATAACCGTGTTTTGAAAACATGAAAGTGTTGCACATTTGACATTATCTTTTATCTATCTAAAAATTATTTGACCAGGAGTCCGTCTTGAGACGAGCTCATCTCGTTTTCAAGAGTGCCCTGGCCGACGAGTAGGCACCAGGTAAACACTTTATTCCAATTCAAATGTTCGAACAGCCGTAAACTGACCTGTTGAGGTTTGCAAAAATGGATTCCAGTTCATCCCCAGCAGTTTGAGTTGTTGCAGGAGGTCACATTACCTGTTTAATTTCTGCATCAGTGACACATTACTCAACATAATTTGAGAAAAAAAAAAAAAAAAAACATTTAGGGCTGCATGCCATCTTTTTTCAGAAGTCACAGAATAATCAGATGGATTATGAACACATTCATTTTTGTTTGTGTAACTATTAATTTAGTGTTGATTTGTAACCTCTTGCTCAAAGTCAGTTCAATTCATTCATAATTGCAAATTAGTAAAAACCTTTACTAATGCAACACCACGTGTTTTTGTTTTTAGGTCACATTTCATTATTAATTCATGTTTTCATGAGTTAATAGACTGTTTTTGATTGAGGGACATACAATTATATCTTGTTGGGGAAAAAAACTTAAACAGAAACTAATCAGAAAAGAAAGTAAATCACACAGAATTTCATTTTTTTAATTACACCTTGTTTCCTCCTTTTGATTTAAAAAGAAAAAAGTTACTCAGAGGATAAAGCAATATTTTTTGGCCATTTTTAAAGTTAATTTGTTGCTTTTGTATAAGGTAATTATGACAACAATATTGGGGGAATAAAGAAGAATGTATAATTGTTCTGTAACGTTTTGGATGCATCTGGTCTTGTACTTCATCCTTTGAGTGTTCCAGCCTTCATTGTTTCCGTGGTCGTGTAAACGTTTTGTGTCGCAATATCTATTTTTGTGTGGTTGCAATGTGGCTTTATCTGTTGAAGTTCCATTTCAAGACATACAGTTTTAAGAAATAATACTTTGAGCCTCTTTAGACTCCTCTGTCATTTTCTTTTAGTTTGGAGTTTTTAAAGTGTTGAAAATTGCAAGGCACGGTGGTGGAAGGGTGATGGTTGGGCGGGTGTTTCCACCTCGGCAGCTAACAGAAGCTGACCAGAAATTCCTTTGGGTATCAAAGTATTATGTAAACAAATGTAAGAGCATCTGTCTTACACCTACAAGGCAAACTAAACCTTATTTTAGATTTTTTTTGTTTGTTTTCTTTCAGTTACAAATATAGAAATACACTCTGGAGTTTTACTGTGAAAGATTGAGCTTATATTAAGTTAAAATCAGCAAAGCGTTCACATGCATGTGTTTTGTCAGGTATCTGCTGCTATAGTCATGATAAGAAAGGGGAAAAAATAATAACTTCTAAAATCACTTTAAATCTAAGTGTATCTTCCCTGTTTTCTTGTGATTATTGATTGCACAGTAAAGTGAACAAAACAGATGAAATAATTATCCTAATTTCCTATTCTAAATTGGGTTTACTACTTTTATTTTGTAAAACAAATACATTCTGACTTCTCCTTGAAATTGTATACCTCAGATGTCTAAAGAAGCATTATCTTTTTTTAAAAAAAAGCAAAAAACAAATGTGTTTTCCTTCTACTCACAGTGTTTGACCCAGTCACGTTTAACATTGCAATGTAAGAAGGACTGTAAGTTCATGGTAGTCTAGTGGAAATGTTCTAGCGTTTCAAACCCCACCCCCTTTAGTGACTGTTTCAGCCAATATAATCCTCATCTAACAGAGAGCTTGATTCTGAGGGATGGAAAATGCTGCAAAACTTGACAATTTGTCTCCAAAGGCCACCGTGGCAGACGCTTTTCTAACACTTGAATGCAGCGTTTACTGGAAGCCTTGAGGGGAGCACGTGACGCTAAATGGTAAACTGTGGAGAAATTTCCTGCCCTCAAGGACAAGGCTTAATGATTGATTGACTGTGGCTAAAGCCTTCAGCGCACTAAAAGTCCACTCTGTCTTCTCTACTGACGACGCTTCACAGCCTGTCAATACACAAGGTCAACATTAATTACAGGAATCGTGTCCTCTAAAGACAGTCACTCAAAGTAAACTTGGATCTTTATTTTTAGCATAAGAGTTGGCAGTTCTTTCAATAAAACAGCTTTAAGACATATTTTATGTGTTTAACACCTCTTAACAGTTCCGCTCACAAGCCTACGAACAGTGTTTCCTGTAGAAAAAGCCATCTGTCAGGCCTATGTTGGTATGGCTCCTACAGAATGAAAAAACTGAGACAGATTTTTGTACCATAACTGTTGTATCATTATAAGCCTTAGTCACAACGGCCCTTACGGGTGGATATAGACCGTTAGCCAGCAAAGACCGTACAAACCACACTGGTGGACCCCTCAAAATATCAAGATCTTAGACCGCTTTGTGAGTCTGTAGAGCAAAAAATGTTCACGCACGTCATAGCGAACACTTCAGCAACACATAAGGGTGGAGGAGGGGTGTAAGGCATGTCGTATGGATTTCTATCTTTTTTTAACCCCCCAAAGCAATGTGAAGTGGGCCCCGTATGGTTTAAAAGTGGACAGAAAATGTAGGCCCTGAATGGGTTTGTCCACTTTGGCTTGGCTGCCCAGAGATTGTGCAGCGACCCTGCTAGCTCTGCTAGCCCTGGGCAGCAACGTTTGCTACGCTGACCACTGTACTGGGCGGCTTGCTACCTAAGCTAATGTGAACAAGCTGGTGCGGCCACCATGGAAACTGCAGACAAACCCATTTGGGTCCACATTTTCTGCCCACTTGTTCTTGCTAGCTTAGTGCTATTCAAATGAAAGGTGCTCAGCATGACTGTTAAAAATTAGGAAATTAGACAATCACCCTACGGCAAACTACGTATCATCCCTACACCCTGTTTGCAGTGTGCGGTCAGTAAAGGGTCAGCATGTGTGCCTCACTATCATTTAGAGCAGGGGTGTCCAAAGTCTCCATAAATCCTGCCTTATCTGCTGGTGATTACCTGGATCAGGTGTGTTTGGCCAATAAGGAGCTTCAACGGCAGGTTGGTAGGAAAACATGTAGGACATCATCCCTCAAGGCCTGGATCTGGACACCCCGGACTAGAGCATATGTCATAAGTTTGAGCAACTTACACAATCCTTACAATTACTTCACGATATACTTACCACACGCACGACGATGGTACGATCCATTTTCATGATGTCCATAATGGAGGTCACATGAGCCTTAAGGGAATTGCAAGACATGCCTGCAGCTAAGATGCAACCAACAGACCCCCAACAACCCAAAACCTAAACCCAGGGATGGGTGAACTTTCTTACTCGTAGACCACAAAGACTTCTAAATTTTGACAGAAGGGCCAAACCAGGTGCAGATTCGTGGCGTGCTTTGGTTAATTATTCACATTGTAAATGAAAAATATAGCACAAAAACGTGACTCAATCTTGATAGAAAATTACTTTTGGAGTTTTTATTTCAAAACTGTTCTCATTTTAGTTTCATTTTCACCAATGGGTTGATGTCTCTGAAGGGAAAAAAACAAACTCAGGGAAATGCTGCATTTATGTGGTGTAGGATTAATTGGAAAAATGACCGTCTGACTAGGAAATCAAACATGAATATCGGAAAAATAACAAGTCTTCAATAACTTTCTTTCCTGAACAAAGGTGATTTTTTTTGTAGTGCGCCATCTATGGGGAGATAACTGAACTACAGGAAAAATATAAAATTAATCAAAATCGTTTATTTCACTTTGGCGGGCCAGATTAAATAGTTTAACATGCCTCAGGGCCGTAGTTTTTGTCAACCCCTCATATAGGTGCACGTGACTAAGGCTTTAATTGTTGTAGCATTTCTATATTTTCCCATTTAATTGATCAATAAAGCTATTTTTGACCTTACATTATGACAAAAAGCAGTTTCCTATTTCAAATGAATAAGAGTAAAACAAAATTAGCAAACTCTACCGCCCACTAAAGCATTATTATTACGCCTGAAGTTGAATTGTGGCAGCATTAAGTGAAAAAAATTAGAATCCTTTTCTCTGTTGATCTGAGCTCGTAAGTAAGATATTTTAGTCTTTGTTACACATGTGACTCGTCTTAGTTGAGTTGTGACTGTGATTGTGTTTTTATTTTCCTTCTTAGACCTCCGACTTTGAGTTTTTCTTGTCTAGAAGTTGTTCTGTCGATGAAGTTCATCGATACTCTTCTGTGTTTTGACATCAGCACCTTCACAGTCTTTGCTATCATGTCACACCTCCAGCAATCTTTGTCTCCTTATGTGTCCTTCACTCCTCTCAAACTGTGTACCTCCCATATTTGTGGCCATTCGGTGTCCTTTTTGCTCAGTATAAACTCAGTGATAGTCCTAAGGCTGTCTAAAAGGATGCAGTTAGTAAGAGGAAACATTAATTCATCAGGCTCATTGAAAGTGATGCCTCTACAAAGACTTTCAAAGTTTTGCTTATTGGACTTACAAGCTGCATCGTTTTGGCCTTTAGGTTGCCCTTTCCTGTGTAGTTTAACCAAACGCTGCCATGGATGTATGTATTCATCTTTCCCGATTAAATCCCAACAGGGAAGAAGAACTCCCTGCTGCTGCAGAAGTTCCAGAAGGATCTGAACGCAGGCGTTTTCAACACACAGGAGAACGAGATCTTGAAGCAGATAATCCGTCAGGACAGGGAGATGGTGATGATGGTGGACCGCAAGCAGTCAGTCACCGGGATGAACTCGACACCAATGTCTGGAAACTCGATCATTAACTCACCAGCCCAGCCGCCCTACTCCACTGCCTTCGGTACCACCCAGCTTCAGCAGTCCCCTGCACCCATGTCCTACAGTGCTTCGGCTATTGCCAATGCCTCCGTCGCCCGCATGCTGCCGCCCGGTGCTGCCGCCGCAGTGCAAGGGATTTACCAAGCTCCGAGTGTTTCCCACGGCAGCATGAATTCTTCCTCAACCAACCCACAGACACCGTTGCAGCAGCCAGGGGCAGTCATGTCCCCCTGCTCCTTTACAGCTGCCATGTGCAGTCCACCAGTGCAGACCCCTTTGGCTAGCAGGAGCTTCCAGTATGGCTCACCCACCGCCTCCCAGCTGTCTCTAATCCAGCAGCCTCTCGCCCAGCCGTCTCTATCTTCACAGCAACCTGCTGCTGCCGGATCGCAGCAACAGCAGCAGCAGTCACCTCAGCAGCAGCAGCAGGTCCCTTCACCTCAGCGGGGAGACATCCACAAGAGCACACAGGCTCTTCAGTCCGGAAGCTTGAGTCGAGACCTCCGACACTTATCGGCCTCCCAACCATCACTGCCACATGACACGTCTCTGGGGCCCAGAGCTCATCCAGCCTCTGGAGAATCTCTGGCCTCCATAGTGCCACCAACAGCGGCAGCCATCCAGGGTATAAGTCTACAAAGTGGCATCCGCACTACAGTGCCCCAGCGGGTCAATTTGTTCCGCCAGATGTCTTCAGGAGCCTTGCCGCCTGTGCGTTCGGCTGCAGCGGCGGCGGCAGCAGCGGTGGCAGCGGCGGCCTCGTCGTCCTCAGCCCAGCACAGGGAATCCCCTGGATCTAGGAGAGATTCTGTCCTGAGCAGTACAGAGACTGAGCAAGACAAAATGCGTTTTTCATCAAATTTATGATCTCATATTTCTCATCCCCGTCTCTTTTTTTAAACTTAAATACATTCTCAATTCATTTAACTTTTTGAAATAGAACGAAAGAGGAAAAAATGAGGAATTCCTGCATTTTGTCTCTATCCAATTCTTTTCTTAACTAACCTCATAGATCTCTTGTATATATAATCCCTTGTATTATATTTTAGACTATTTTGTTTCCCTGAACTTAAGAATGTATAATATAATGATACATCTCTGTCTCTCTGTCTGTATGAATGAACGTGTGTGTGTGCGAATGTGTGGATGCATGTGTCTATCAATCAAATTAAAACTACAATATTGACAATTTTAAACTGTAGTATAAACTCAAGTCTTCCTTTCTGAAAAAAAGAGAAAAATTTCATTATATGAACATTTGATTTTTAATTCATTTTCTTCTAATTTTCTCCAACTGGATGCATTTTTAATTTTTTTTAATGTTTTTTTTTAACTGAATGAACTGTCTTCTCCTATCAAGCAGCTTTAGAAACCACTGTGGAACTTTAAATGCAAGTAACTATTACAAAAAAATGAAAAAATAAAATAAAAAAGCACATACTGATGAAATAATTCTCACATTAATAAACTAAGGACATTTCCTAAATCAGCATAAACAAGTATTAAGCTGTTTTTCAGTGGGGAAAGAGAGTCTGTGGAGCCACCAGATCACAAAAGCTCACATTTAAACCATGACAGTGTTATGGGTCCAAAGGGAATAGATAATGGAAATGCTGCTTTCTTTGTTTATTTTTTAAAGGAAGATGGAGTGTGGAGATGGATGCTGTTGTTTTCCATATTCTGAGTTTAGATGACTGAGATGTTATGTAATGTTGCTTAAAAATTCTGTGTATATTTATATTTATAAACTAAAGATTATCACCATTATGCAATAGACTGTGACATAAAGATTACTTATATGTGTGCTGTAAATAGTTTTGTAGATCTAGACTTTGCAGATACTGTGTTGTGCATTCTCTATCATAACAATGTCTTACTTTTATCAGGAACCTGGATATCATCTATATTGCGACAGAAACTAGGGGACAAAATATGTATGTTTTATAAGAGATGAACCTTAATGCAATAGCTAGCACTACTTGATGCTAAAACTTACCTGATTGAAAGCCATCCATAGTTTCATGTTTTTTTTCCGTTCGAGCTTATCATCCTGTTAAATGTAAACTCTTAGTTTGTATTGACTCACATCCCGAAGCTGCTGAAAACCATATCATTAGTATTTCCCAAGGTCTATGCTGCGTTACATGTAGGGGTGGACTGTAGACTTACAATTCTCTCTAAAAATGAAAAAAAAAATTAACCTTCAAACTTGCCTAACACCCCTATTTTTTTAGGTTCTGTCCTATTATTGTTAATGTGGCTACAAGTCTATCATCATATATGTTTTCACTTACAAATGTCAGGTATCAAGTTGCTCAAGTGTCCATTGGAACATGTTCACCATGCAGGCAGTGTTTCTGTGCTGCACTTTATGAGGGAAAAAAGAAAATGCTGGTTTGCATTAAGGTTTCTGTCTCGTTTAAGTTCATCTTGTGGGCTTAGGTACTCTTAACTGACCTGGGCGTTAGAACGTATCAAGCAAGAATATTGTGACTCTATCAACAGGATTAGTAAGTATTCCTACGTATTGAGTCATCTGGTTCTTTCTAGAGTAGGTTGTGCTCAAGGCCTTACTGCACTCATCAGTTGTGACTACAAATGCACAACTTCTATTTGGAGTCACTTTTTTTTCGCGGTACCATACAGCCCTTCAGTTCACAGTCACTAAGCCCCCTTAGAGATTTACGAAAGAATTACAAGGCTTTATCACGTGTCGATAGTGTACCGTCAACCCACCAGTCTCATGAAAAGCATGCACTGTCACGAATACTTAGAAAGATACTATCTCAAAATGTTGACGTTAAATGTACTGTTAGATTCTTGTTTTGTTCATTGTTTGTCTGCTTAGAAGTTATCTCTGTGTGAAGAGAAGCATTGACTTTTTACATGAACATCCTAAAGTATTTGTGCCTAAACTATCGCCATGTTCCATCCTTTGTTAAGAGTGTCAGCTCAGTGCATTCAAGGGTCATTTCTGCACACGGCTGCGCATACTTTCTTACTATACTCTGTATTCCATGTCTCAATGTTTTTATACAAGAAAGGAGTTAGTAACGATCATGGCCAAATGTACATCCGATTGGGATCGGGGAGACTTCCGTGGGGAGTTTTCACTCAAAATAATGTCATGAGGTCATGTAGTTTAAAAAAAAAAAAGAAAAAAAAAAATGAAGAAGAAGAAGAAGAAGTGCAATCTTTAGACTTGCAGTAATATCACGTTCAATGAGACATTGTACAAATTTGGAGCACCTTTATACATGTCTTTGTAGCTAGTCATTGATGTTACGGTTGAACTCTGATGTGTGGAAAGAAACTGGCCAAAGCAAAACATTCTAAGTCATTGTCTTTGTTTTAAATTGCACTTTCTGACTTACTAATGAAAAGCTAGAGAATTCTTTCAGTAGGAAAGGGAGCAATATATACCAGGGAATTTTATTCTACCCTGATCTTGTTTAAGGTCCTAATGAGGAAGAGATATTCTATTTATGAGCGAGAGTACTTAATTGTGAATATGCCATAGCGTATAAGAAAAAGTGCACAGTCAAGATGGATTGCAGCACTGTTGGTTTGTGCTGTTCTTGATACTTGCCTTTGGAGAGAGAAAGCGTCCTAACTATGTGCTTTTTTTTCACTGTCCCAACTGCAACTAACGCACCGGAATGGGCATTAAAGGTCATCTATGGCTTCAATGTATCAGTTATACCGTTTCTTTCTCCTTTTTCTTTTGGTGGATTGAGGGAAAAAAAGACACAAAATGAACTTATTTATTTCTAGAGTGAACAAGCCGAATGTTATTTTGGTTTGAATGATCGATGTTTCCCATGTTTACTCATGATATGCAGAGTGGAGAGCGGGGTGGGAGTGAACATGAGATGTTTGTTACCCTCCCCTCTCACGTGACTATTGTTTTGGCTCATTCATATAATCCAAGGCTTAGAGAAACGAACCGTCAGTTGGTTACTTAACACGAAGGAATGAAAGGTAAATGTAAACTTTCTTACAATAATATGCAGACAAACAATGTTTGTCAAAAACTCTTTTTTGATTTTTTTTTCTTTGTAAATAATAAACCTTGAAAATATAGAAAATAAAAGACATATTGTCATTTAAAATGAGTGTGTATGACTCTGTTGTTTTCCAGAGGAGGGTGCCTGGTTAATTATTTACTATTTGCTGAGAGAGAAATAATGGAGTCGGAGCAGCGATGCATAGACAAGCAGTTTCTGACTGTAGATGCAAACAAGAATCAATTTTAGATGCAAAAAATTATGCCAGAAATTTTTCATGTAGCATAAAGGAGACTTTACAGTAGAAATTTCCTTTGATATTTGGTACAAACGGAGTTCAAGGCAAATACGAGTCAGCATGTGTCTGTCATGAAAATATGATTTATTATAATTAAAGCAATGTTGTGGAGTTAGAATAGAAACACAAAAGTGTAACACAAACATTCTTGCCCTGGCTCATCAAAGCTGCTTCCTAACAAGAGCTAAAACACGTGGGTTCATCTCCCATCCAGCCATTGTTCAACTTCTCTTTAATTATAGAGATTGCTCCGCGTAATCGGTTGAATAAGAACCCTGATTAACATGCTTAAATGCAGGTAATGGAACCACAATCAACACAAGAAAGACCGACTGTCGTGGTAGTGTTTTCTAGATTATAAAGTAAGTAAAATTTAATGAAATCTTTGCATTCCTCTACATATGACCTATTTTATTTGTTGCCGGCTTTCACAATAAAACACACTGATAAAGCTTTGAAAAGTGACATTAGTACTGATACTTAAAAAAAGTAATACATTAACTAATTTAGATTATTTCTGTTTAGTTTGATTCATTTATTAATTGATTGATTGATTAATTGGTTTATTTCAAGTACAGATTGTGAAAAATACAGGACAAAACACAAATATTTCAAACTTATTACAGAAATAATGAAATGCATTCATTAGAAAATAGAAAAAAGTAAAAACAAAAACACGCTTATGTCACATTTGATTCATCTAGATCATAATTATTAATTGAAGTCAAGTAGATTTTAAATGATTGCTTGAGAAGGAGTGGGAAGAAAAAAAGTTATACAATTCTCCTCTTAGTTACTTCATTTTACAGTATTGCATATTTAGGTAATCTGGTTTTGATCAGATCAGATCAGTTTGTATGTTTGTTTTCCAAGTAGCAAAGTGGGAGCTTGTTGATTATTGATTAATCTCATAAAACATTATTTCATGATTTCAATAAACAGTTACATCAATCACACATCAAGTTACATATATGTAATACTAATTAATTATATTCAAAATAAAATTTCATAATAATCCAGAAAAATAATCATTATATATTGAAAATTAAGTTTTCAAGTAGCTTATTTTCTGATCCCGAACAAAGTTTTATTTTGGAAAAACTTCCGGTTTCTGTTCACAACATCCGCCTTGGTCACATGACTTCAAACGACTACCTGCATGGCTAACTGGATTGCAAAGCTAGTAGTAAAAAAATGCTAAAAACAAAAACCAAAGAGATTGTGTAATGTTTTCTGTAAGGAATTTTTTAAATCAGAAACTACTTCTACAAATCAACAACTTTGCTTTTTTATATTTGGAATATAAATATCTTGTGATATTTTAAGGCTTTTTAATACAAAATTTCTTGTTCTAAAGTAAAGAACATTTGACGCACCTTAAATTCACAAAGGATTTTTGTTGAAGGCTTTGCAAGGCAGATATTTTTTTCTGCTGTCTTGTTTTTAAACCACAAATTTAATGTGATATTTGCAAACAAACAAACAAAAAAGATATGAGCTTTAACTTTAGATCCTACTGTTATCATCTTATCTCAGCTTTATTATCCGACATATAAACTGGAACAGCTTATGCTACATGGTCTTTTACATAATAGTTTAAACAGGAGATTACCCAGTTAAAAAATGCTTTTTGTTTGCATGAAAAGATGCATACTTTTAAAAGATTTGCAAAAAACAAAAACACTTGCATTAGATCCCATAAAAATTCACATTAAGTTTAAGCATTTCTTTCCCCAAATGTTCACCTTAAGTCAGGTGTTGTGTCAAAACTATTACATCTCATGCATTGTAATAGTTTGGACATTTTAATTCGTATAAACAAAAGTTTAAAAAAGAGGTTAAAATAATTTTTAACTTTATGATTTCTGATAAATGATCCAGCAGCTCTGAGCTCATTCTGAAACATGTGAGGAACAGGCCGTACGTATGAATGATTCATGAACAATGTCAGCCTGCAATGGCTTTTACAATGAGGAAGAGACATGGAAGCAGCCAGGGACATACAGAATCGACCACTGACAGAGATGTTATAAGTGATCCAGCTGCATTTAAAGCATACGGGTTTATCCCTGCAACTTGCAGAAGCACATAGATTCATCTACATGAGTTAACTCCTCCAGCTATTAATTAAAGATGTGGCCTCTCAATAGCCTTTGTTTCACTGGAGAAATTCCTTCTTTTCTCTGAACCTGAGAGGTCTGAAGGATTTCTATGTTTGTCACAGTGTTTCTGTAATGAACACCTTCCTCAAACGTGAGGGATCTCATAAGCAGCTTGCATCATGACACTGCTGGCTGGCACTGCTGACTGACCCTACTGCTGTGTCAGACATATGACCTTATGTTCTAAACATTTAAGTGATCAGCAGATCAGATGACAGAGCAGGATGTTCTGTAGAAGTGTTTTGGTTTCATCGTGCATAATCATTATATTTTTTACTTATTAAGTATTTTTTTGTACTGACAACTACCACTAATGAATGTAGATAGTTCTTATATTTTTTTGTCTTTGCCCTGTAATCAGTGCTTTTTGGAAATAAATTCATCAGGTCATCATTAGAATCTTGAGCTACAATGTACCAAAGACAAGTATGTTCTTATAAGTGGGCAATTTGTCAAGCAATGCTTTTAAAAGTGAAAGGATTAAATTAAAATCTTATAAAGCTGCCTGTAAAAAAACAATTATTAAAAAATGGTGTAAGACAGACCCACCAACACATCAGAAGTGGGAGAAAATCGTAAAGGAAAAATCTAAGATGGAAATGCTGAATTGTAAGGTAAAAATGGAAGAAGAACTTTTCATAAAAAAATAGGAGAAATGGACTATATACACAACGGGAATATGAGAAATATATACGGAGCATGTAAAAACCTCTAAGTCGATATGTATTTTTTTTACTTGTTGTTTTTTCCTTATGTTTTACTTATGAAGTCTGCTCCCTTCTGTGTGTTTGTCCTGAATGTATTTTTAAAAAAGAACAACATAAAGAAAGTGATAAAAAAGAAAAATCGAATCGGCGATATAACACAATATTTCATTTTGAGATACTTGTATCGATATAAAATGCTTACAAGTCGATATTTAATTCATTATTTATGAGCATCCTTCAGCATATTACTATTGTTTTACACTTAAACCCCCGACCACTAGTTGGCAGCACACTTCATCAAAACAAAGAAAAAATCTGATGAGAACCAGATTTATTAAATGTTCTTTTGCTGTTTTTTGTATCGCGATAAGCATTGTATCGCCACACTCTTGTCAATACACACCCCTACTTTATACCACAAAAAAAGTTATCTAAAAAATGTGCATTGTGGTTCTCTTATTTTCCAATTGCTCAACATTATACAAACTCTCATGCTTATTTATTTATGATTTTGTTTCTTAAAAAATATTTACCTAAAATGGTTGATTATTACTTTAATGTGGTTAAAATATGACTTTATAATGTGATATTTACCCAACTAATGTGTAAAGTCAATTCATCGTGCTGCAGCTCTACAGACAAATATTGTAAATTGGCCCTCAGGAGGGAAAACATAACTTTTGGTGAACGGTTCAACAAAAACTCTCTTTTATCTGAGATCGAAGCAGCAGAGGTTATGACAGAATGACACCCTATAATTAATAACCCTAAACATAAAAAAAAAATTCTGAAACTGAAGTAAAAAGTATGGTAAAAGTTGTTGCATCACATTTGGATAAAAATGAAGAAACAGATTATTACAGATTAAATATCCATGAAAAGTTCCACCAAAAGTGACTTTTTGTGGGAAAAGGCAGATCTTTTAAGCATTAAGTTCAAAATCTAGCTTTTAAGTGAGATACGCGGCACTATAATCCTGTCCGTCAGACTGTTGTTTCCCGCAGAGGGAATGACGTCATCATGTCAGGAATCGTCTTTGGAGAGAACGCAGCAGGAAAAGCGGTTCAATACTGTCAGTCTCCACAAACAGAAAAGTCAATCAAGATTAGATCGGTCAGGTGTCTATCTGCCCCCCATGGGAGGCAGATTTCCATTAGCAGCCAGTCACACAGAAAGTGTTTTTTAATCAACAAGAAGTCCGAGCACACGTCACATTTATTCCACAGTTTTTCCTTTAGATTTGATTTTAAATCGTATCATAACAGAAATACAACAAGTTTAGCACATTTCAAGGTGATTTATTGCCCATAAATAGTGTTTATAGATCATTTTAAAAAGCAAAAATTTAGTTAGACTTGAATTGACAAAGGTAAATAAAACATTTACAGTGGTAATTACTTTTTTTCTGATTGATTGTTGCTTGAAACAAAAGAGAAGGCCAATAAAATAATAAATATATCAAATTTATGTAAAATATAAAAAAATAATTGATTACAAAAAATAAAAGAAAATGAGGCTATCTTATTGTCATTATGACTTCTAATCCTAAATAGACATTTTTTCTTTTAAACATACAGTTCACACATTGAAGCCATTAACTATAATGTTTCTCAAACAGAGTTTGATTTTTAGCTAGCTGCCCTTGTGTTGAATATAAAAGGAATTGCAGTAAAAACACCAAGACAAAGCAATATATAATCTCCTCAGAGCAACTTCTTCATGCTTTTCTTTGTTTTTTTATATTTCTGTGATGTCCAGATTTGCAGTGGGCACGCTGACCTTTCCTAAGAACCGTGCTATCATACACCGCTTAACCTCAAACATCACCGCTGCACGTCTGTGGCCGACCTCGCGGTAAAGCCCAGAGGCTTCTTGTTATCCTGTAAGTCAGGTCCACACAAACCCACATTAAAAACAAAAAAAAAACACGCTTCTTTTTAATATTACAGCAAGAGCAAAATCCTGATCATTATCCAAATGTCTGGTGAGTGCACCGCTCATAAGCGCTACACAAGAAAAACATCAAAGACACACAGGATAGCAACGCACTGGGAGCAGTGAGGCAAAATGACAGAGGATGTTGTATTTTAGGCCCTGCAAAGAAGCCTCCAACAATCTATTGAATAACTGTCAAAGTAAAGTGTTTGTCATCTCATTCATGCAGCACATCTGTCCATCAGTCACACCTGGAAGAAGTCTCTGCTCCAAAACCCATTCATGCATCACCATTATTCCCCCTTGATTTCCCAGCAGCCCCAAATAATGGAGAAGTAGTAAGCAAGTGTGTTCAGTTGGACTGACTTTAAACAAGTCCAACCATGAGGGACGAAAGAATCGCCTCAGCATTTGTTCTGTAAAGAAAATATTTTTGTTTGACTTTTGGCCATTTTTTTCATTTCTGCCAAACAAAACTGGAGCAGCGTTTAATTTCCTCAAGCAAAAATGAACTGTGCCAATAACTATAGTCATTAGGGAAAAACAGAACAACCAAAAGTTGGCATCAATCAACCTTCACTGTGCAAAGTGTTTTTCTAACTGTTTGGTTTTTAGGGAATAAAAAAAATTGTACTAAATGTACTGCAGAAATTGACTCTGATATTTTAAGCAGCAAACATTTAAAGAAATCCTCACAGGTGATTGTTATGATCAGTTTATGGGAAGTAGCAAACACACATACATGTTACTACATATATATATTAGTTCTCAGATTTATTTGAAATGACAAATAAGTACTTTCTACATGAGGTAGAGCTTCTCCAATCATCGGATTATTTTATGACAGCACGCAGGACATCCAATAACCCAGTTGGACCTTCAAAACCCTGCCATTAATCATGACCAAAGAGCCAGAACTTCCAGCTTTACCGGAAATGCCAGCTGTAATATGAACAAGTAAAAAAGCAAAGATAAAGCCTAACCTGCTGATCCACAGGTCAAGGCTTTGTACATCGCAGTAATTGCTGACAAATATCTACTAAACTGGAATCTGATGATTACCCGAGTAATCTGCAGGATTAAGAAATACAAAAAAAACATTTGGCTTGTTGTACTTGCACCAAAAACACACGTGCACGCATACCTTTGCAACTTTAGGACACAATGTCATCAGTTTGGTTTGGCTTTGCTATACCCAACTGAGAAGGATTATTAAGATTTACAAAGAAAATAAAAGAAAACAAATTTAATGAAAGAAAAAAAATGCAATTGTTGTGACTTTAAATCTCATACTTGTCTCTTTTGGCTCAACAAGTTGTTGGTTACACAATGATGTGTGCGTGTCAAAATTATTACAAATTTTAAATACATACTTGTGACAGAGAAAAAGTCTGTCACAAGTATCTAAGAAAGATGATTTATTACTTCCTGGTTCATTCGGTGCATTTCCTGTGTCATCCAGTGGATCCACCTATTGGTTTGGTTTGAATTTAAATGTTTTCCTCTTTTTTTCTTTTCTTATTTTTGCCTTTTTTTCAGAAATTTCTATTCATTAAGGGGATGCGAGTTGCTTTTGTTACAGGTAAAATACATCTGAAAGTTTTTGTTTCCTGTTGTTGCTTTGAATTTGATTAGTGTTGGTTTGGTGAAGGGGTGGAGCCAACCACCTATGAAAGACGACCTCTTAAGATGGCGGTTCTGTTGTTTAGATTCCATTGTGCTGCAATAGCAATGTAGGCTGTCTAATTGTTTCCAAATTGATTCATCTTCGTCATGGCGCTTGAAGAAAAGAGATAAAAGAAGAAAACTTTGACTTATTTGTGTGCACAGCAGTTTGTTATTCGGACACATCTTTTATCAAAATAATTTTAATTTTATCAGTCAGAAATAAGCATATTTGATATTAAATGGGTAAAAAAAACTGAGTTACCTTCATAACTTCAATCAAATACCTTTTTTCCTTTGAATTTTTAATCAGCCATCACAACATTGAGATGTAAGCATTAATATTCAACTTCAAAATGGTTGTTTTTATTTATTTTATTCTTTTTCTTGTTGCAAATCTAAAAACCCAGCAGAATTAATTTGGAGACTTAATGATGTTGACCACAAATGTCAGACAACTCTTTCACTTTGTGAATACTTATTAAAACAAACTCCAAAAAATATGAAACCAAGAAAACAGATTTAGAAAACAGATTCATTGCTGATGCAAAACTGTCTTCCATTACATGATTGAATGAACTTCTGGCACAATCATTCACGCGCCTTACATATACCACTATAAACATATAAACATTTCCATTTCATTTATAGCATTTAAATTGTTTCTTTTTTCTTTAAATAGTTAATAAGACACACAGTACTTCTTCATTAACACCCAGTCTCAGTCTCGTCCACGCTCACATTTACTCACTGATTGCTGCAGAGCTGCCATGTAAGGAGCAAACTGGCCACCAGGAGCGACGTGGAGTTCAGTGTCTTTCCCTCAGACACTTAGAGAAGAACCTGTAGCTTTCCAATCAGAGTTTTTTTTTGTCTTTTTACTGCAAATGTTGATTTGAAAAAAAAAATGCAGAGTCCAATATTTGAAACAATCTGACAGTATTGGTGATGTATTGGATACAGATATGGATAGAAAAAAAACGATCTGGTTGTGAGAGTAACAGAATGTATCAAATTCATGCTGGTAAAAAGAAGTTGGGTCAATTCCAATTGGCTGAAGGTGAACCACAGTTAGGGATGTGCGAGCTAAACACATGTTTCTTTTCACTGTCTTACAAACAAACCATAATCGGAAGCAAATCCAAACTGGTACAAACCATAAATATTCATTTCTCCTCCATGACCAATTTTCAAACGATTGGCACTTCCAATAGATTAAAAAGGACGCCATCCATACATCACTGCCAAGCCTGAGGCCCTGAAAACAGTCGTAGAAACTTGCACAGCAAGCATAAACTGGAGTTTTGAACGCGGAAAACTTTTGACTTTTCTTTGCAAGTGGTTACTTGAACGCACATTGTTGCTACCCTACGCGTGTTTACATTAAGAGTGGGGTCATCTGGACCCTACAAAACAGCATGCTGAACTAAAAAGACATAAAATCCTGTCCACTTTTGCATTGGGAGGGATCACACATTAATATAAGGGTGGGGTCATCTGGACCCCATATGAGACCAAGAGCAGTATTCATTGACAGTACAGTGTTCCTCCACTTATTTATGTTTCCTTATTGGCCGTTTCACGTTTTCGCATTTTTTTTCTTTTCTTTTTCAGTCACGATTCAGCGTATTTGTGGATATCTCCGGTCCCTAACCCCCGCGACTAAGGGAGGAATACTATAGTTTGAAATACCAAATGAACATAATTTACCTGTATTAGGTGTCTTGATTATATCAATTTAAGTAAAAGAATTGGACCGAATCATATTGCCACAAAGTTAATTGAATCTTTAAAGCATCGATTCGTTGATCATGATTTGAGATTTACATCGAACTGTGAGAGGGAAAGATATAGTCAGTAAACTCAACTAAATGCTCGCTCTCCTCATCTGATTCTCCTTATTGTCAATCATTTTACACTCAACGAGATTCCCCTTTACTGGAGAGAGGACATGTGTAATATTAATTCCTTGACTTCCCATTAGAATGATTGAGAACCACACACATACTCTCTTAATACACACACAGATGGATGGCTATTCTAAATAGATTGCTGAAGTACTAATCAGTGTAGATTAGAACTTTAAAGCATAATTAACCAACTAATTTAAAAGAAAGTAACATCATGTCCAGACAGAGACACCGTTACATCAATGTAGGAAAAAAAGTAGTTTCGGTGATCTGGCTTTATTAGATGATGAACACCACAACCAAGCCCTTTAAAAATAAAATACAAACAACTTTCCTCCAGAGTAGCTTCACATATAGGCTAAATGAAAAAAAGTTGATCAGTATGAGGGGCCGTACAAGACATTATTTATTCTGAACCATTCACATTCATATATACTCTCTTTCGCATACATATATACTCTCTTACGCATACATATATTCTTTTCCTCTCACGCACATATATACTTGTCTTTCACATACATATCTTCTTTTTTAAATATGATGCAAAAGAGAGTATATATGTATATGCGTAAGAGAGTATATATGTATATGCGTAAGAGAGTATATATGTATGCATAAAAGAGTATATATGTATGCGAAAGAGAGTATATATGAACGTGCGAGAGAGTATATATGTATGCATAAAAGAGTATATATGTATGCCAAAGAGAGTATATATGTATGCAAAAGAGAGTATATATGTATGCATAAAAGATTATATATGTATGCCAAAGAGAGTATATATGTATGCAAAAGAGAGTATATATGTATGCATAAGAGAGTATATATGTATGCATAAAAGAGTATATATGTATGCCAAAGAGAGTATATATGTATGCAAAAGAGAGTATATATGTATGCAAAAGAGAGCATATATGTATGCATAAGAGAGTATATATGTACGCGAAAGAGAATTTATGTATGCGAAAGAGAGTATCTATGTGTGCCAAAGAGAGTATATATGTATGCGTAAGAGAGTATATATATATGCATAAAAGAGTATATATGTATGCGAAAGAGAGTATATATGTATGCGAAAGAGAATACATGTATGCGAAAGAGAATATATGTATGCGAAAGAGAATATATGTATGCGAAAGAGAGTATATATGTATGCGTAATAGAGTATATATGTATGCGTAATAGAGTATATATGTATGCGAAAGAGAATATATG
>NC_050523.1:9901783-9914035 GCF_002922805.2 Oryzias melastigma | reverse complement strand
GATGCAAAACTGTCTTCCATTACATGATTGAATGAACTTCTGGCACAATCATTCACGCGCCTTACATATACCACTATAAACATATAAATATTTCCATTTCATTTATAGCATTTAAATTGTTTCTTTTTTCTTTAAATAGTTAATAAGACACACAGTACTTCTTAATTAACACCCAGTCTCAGTCTCGTCCACGCTCACATTTACTCACTGATTGCTGCAGAGCTGCCATGTAAGGAGCAAACAGGCCACCAGGAGCGACGTGGAGTTCAGTGTCTTTCCCTCAGACACTTAGAGAGGAACCTGTAGCTTTCCAATCAGAGTTTTTTTTTTGTCTTTTTACTGCAAATGTTGATTTGAAAAAAAAAATGCAGAGTCCGACATTTGAAACAATCTGACAGTATTGGTGATGTATTGGATACAGATATGGATAGAAAAAACAATCTGGTTGTGAGAGTAACAGCAAAACAACAAATACAAATTCATGTTGGTAAAAAGAAGTTGGGTCAATTCCAATTGGCTGAAGGTGAACCTCAGTGAGGGATGTGCGAGCTAAACACATGTTTCTTTTCACTGTCTTACAAACAAACCACAATTGGAAGCAAAACCAAACTGGTACAAACCATAAATATTCATTTCTCCTCCAAAGACTTAAAATCCTGTCCTCCTTTGCATTGGGAGGCATCACAGATTAATATAAGGGTGGGGTCATCTAGACCCCATATGAGACCAATCCTTATTGGCAGTTTCAAGTTTTCGCTTTTTTTTTTCTTTTTCAATCACATGATTCAGAGTATTTGTGAATATCTCCGGGCCCTAATCCCCACGACTAAGGGAGGAATATTGTAGTTTGAAATACCAAATGAACATAATTTACCTGTATTAGGTGTCTTGATTATATCAATTTAAGTAAAAGAATTGGACCGAATCATATTGCCACAAAGTTAATTGAATCTTTAATGCATCGATTTGTTGATCATGATTTGAGATTTACATCGAACTGTGAGAGGGAAAGATATAGTCAGTAAACTCAACTAAATCTCCCTCTCCTCATCTGATTCTCCTTATTGTCAATCATTTTACACTCAACGAGATTCCCCTTTACTGGAGAGAGGACATGTGTAATGATTAATTCCTTGACTTCCCATTAGAATGATTGAGAACCACACACATACTCTCTTAATACACACACAGATGGATGGCTATTCTAAATAGATTGCTGAAGTACTAATCAGCGTAGATTAGAACTTTAAAGCATAATTAACCAACTAATTTAAAAGAAAGTAACATGATGTCCAGACAGAGACACCGTTACATCAATGTAGTAAAAAAGTAGTTTCGGTGATCTGGCTTTATTAGATAATGAACACAACCAAGCCCTTTCAAAATAAAGTACAAACTCATTTCCAACAGAGTAGCTTCAAATATGATCTTTATATAGGCTAAATATAAAAAAGTTGATCAGTACACCACAGATATCAAAAGAGGCCAGCTGTCATTTTTTATTTATTGTCTTTGGGAGATTGCAACAAGGTAGTTTTATCCCAAAAAATGGTCTTTCAGAGTCTTACAAAACATTTTCTAAAGTGCTTTGCAGCCTGATATTTAATGTCGTTATTATACACCTATTGAGTATCTTAATGCATTTGGGCAAAAGCATCAAAAATGCAGCAAAAGAACCTTAGAAATGATGTGAAGAATTTAATTACCTGAATAAATCAAAAGTTCCTTGACTAAAATATACCAATTTAACAATTATAAAAGAGGCAAAAGCTGTCATGAAGTTATCACTTCTCACATAAATATAATTATTTATCCAGACAAGTATTAGTCTTAACAGCATGGATGTTTTAATCAGCACTCTATAAGCAGTGGACGGTAGTTATGATTGCTGACGAGTAATAAAATCGATAGACCCGAGGTAGAGTGATGAAGAGGAAGCTGAAGGTAGATGGGACACACACGGTGAGAACAAAGGGCAGCGTCTATTTCCTGCTGGTCTCCTGGTTTATTTACAGGATAAACTGCACCAACAACCTTCCAGTAGGTCAACCGCTGTTCCACTGAGGATGCCCTGGAGGGCTGGCTCTTCCTGCCATCTTTTCCTTCATTATTAATTCAAATTTAAAAAAAATACTGCTTGCAACTGCTTAAATTTGCTCATCATTTTGAAAACACAAAAACAAATATATATAACAAATATACAAAAAATACATTATTTTTGTCTATTCTGCAAGAAGAGATTGCAAACTCCATTTTTTTTCTATTTCAGAATATTTACACAATCACACACTACAGTAAAAACACTTTTAAATCCGTCCTGTAAATCTTTGAAAGAATGTATACATTTTTTTAATTGGATGCTGGGCAGAAACTCAAAATAACAGAACAAGACTGTCACGGTCATGCAAGCTGTCCTCGCTGGAACGGTGCATTCAGAGTGATGTCATTACAGCAGGGTGTTACACCGTCGCAGCTGAGATCAGGACGTGGGCACACGCAATCATTGCTGGCTGGCGGCAATACTCATGGCATCTATAGAGATAAACGTAGATACCCTAACCCTGAAACAACCCTAACTCACTCAGCACATAGCACAAGTATGGCTACCAAAAGGGATCAGTTCATAATGTTAATCTGAAGGCATTAATATTAACTAATAAACTGCTAGCAAAAGAAATAATAATAAAGTCACACTCAAATTAGATTTTGATTTATTTAAAAGTGTTCCCAGTGGTATTTTAATTATGATTATGATGTTTTAAGTATGGCTGGGAATCTATTAAAAAAAAAATTAATCGCAAATCTGGAATGCATTAATCGCAATTAATCGCCTTTTTTATTTTTATTTTTTAGTTTTTTCAGAGTATTTGCCAGCCACTTATTTTCTGCAAATAATCATAATATGAAATCACATGCAAAATTGTACATTTGGAACATTTATTTTAACCCTTTGAAGCCTATAGGGTCTTAAACGTAGTTTTTGTCTACATTTGAATTTTCCGTAGTTCCATTTAAAAGAATACCTGATTGCTTATTTTGTATCATTTTAATCAGCACAACCTCTCCTAAGTGACACTACCTTTACTTTGTCATTTTGTCATAACACCATGCAAAAACAGAAAATTCTGTCTGGAAAAATTTGATTAATTTTGCTGTGGAAACCCCAAAAATGTTTAACAAACTGTTTTTACGACATAAAATGAAAATTTTAGGTGTAATTTTATAAATGCAAGAAGAATAAAATTTGTCGACAAACTAATCAACATGTTTTTGAGTGAAAATAAAAAAATATCCAGGCTAAAATCACACAAGACAGTCTAAAAAATAAGTACTTCTCATTGCTGTCTAACATTTTTCCTGGAATTTTTTTTCAGCTTTTTCTATTTTTCTCATAAATTTTCTTTATTGTGTTTGTGAAAAATATTGAAACATTTTTTTAGTTGGGAGAAGTTTGATCCATCTAGATTTCAGGTTGGCTCGGCTGGAATCTACACAGGTGGGGGCGTGTCTATCCATTCGGTGGGCGGGACTTTCACGGTGAACCACAGAGTTTCTGCAATTTTTAGACAACGCCAGTGCTTGTTATTGTGGAAAATTCATGTCGGTCCCCATCCCAAAAATTGGATTTGTAATAGCAGACTGTTCCGTTTCGCTCCGCCCCCCATAGCGGATGCACTGCTGCTGCTGCATTACAGCCGACAGATTGATGTTTGTTCTCACCTTATTTATCAAATTAGAAGATCGATTTGTCCAAAAAACACTAGTAAATGCCATATTATCTATTTAGTTTCATAAAATTGCAATCACAGAATGTAAAAAGTTGTTTAAGTCTGTTTTAGACAGAGTTTTACTATGCTGATCTCACAGCTGCACAGCGGGACGACTGAGGTCGACAATACATATTAACAAATTCATTATGTTCAATAAACTCTTAAACTTACCTGTTAGTCAGCACTTCAGAAAATACATTTTTTCATACAAACGTCAGTAAATACTCTGATTAGTTTTGCACCACAGTACATACATTTACTGTCTAATCACACTCTTAAGCCTCTGGCTGATGAAGTACTGAATGCTGTCTACCAAAACTTTCCTTTTACTTCACATTTTCTATAGAAATATGACAAGTTGACCATGAAAAAGAATTCCTTCACTGAAAACATTTGTTTAATATTATTCACAGTTGACATATTAGTCAATATGACTCTAATTAATCAATATTTTAGATAATAATTGAAACACAAAAATAAATACAAAGAAATGCCAGTGCTGATGTCAGTTTAAGACTGATCTCCAAAAGTTGAAAAAGAAGGAGATTAAATGTATAAAACAAACACAAATATAGATGAATATATATTTATTTGCTTTTTTTTTTACATTACAGCCTTTACATTTTAAAAAGGACTTATGTAAGATTACATAATTGTGCACGATCACAATATTGTCAGAGTTATATCATCAGTCTGTAAAGTAAAACAGAGGCAAGTTACTACAGCTGCTGTGGGGAAATCTTTCCAACTGAGGTGGAGCGATGAAGAGCACAATTAATAAGTGCAATGGAAATGGTGCTGGATTATTTTTGATCTGAGGAAATGACGTCCGCATTCTGTTTAGGCATGAATGAACTGAATCTGGTCTGACAATCCCTCACATGTGAGGGGCAGACCTCATATTTCTGATCAAAGGTGGGAATCATCCCGATCTGGAGGCAATCATATTGGCGGTTTTGATGGAGTTTCAGAAAATGAATTTCTTGTTGTGTCTTTTTTTTCCTTACAAGTTTTTAGTTTTAATAATTTTCTACAAAATCAAATTTGGAGTCCGACTGCTTGAGATTGAAGGTATATTGTGTCTAATCTGGTGGGTTTAAAGTTCCCCCTTTGATGTAGTGTCCCGTTCACGCTCTAGACGGCGTGGACATGTGACACCTAAAGCCTTCTGCCTGACAGTGAGTAATCCTTCCATCGTTAAATCTAGACAGATTAGAGCAAATCCCTTACGATTTGAATATTTGTTGTTGTTTCCATAACCATATTAATGGTAATATTGTGATTCTCTCATCAGTTTCCTCTTTTTCTTGTCGTCAGCACCTGGAGGGGAACGGGTTGTGCAAATTATGTGGCCATTTTACACAGCACAAACAAAACAATAAAATAAAAAATAAATCTCCGGATTCATATCAAAGAGAACTACAGGGCAAGCTATGATGAAAAAAAAATATGCATGTGTACTTTAATGGATTAAGGGTAGTGACCTCTGCAAGCCTGGTAAATCCAAGCTGCAAAGTCCTGAACCGTCTGTTGGACAACATAAGCTGTTATTTCAACTTCCAACTAACCTGGTTTTTGTAGATTATAGCTGTGTCAGCAGGCATATGACTATAGGTGTACACATAAGGAGTGTTCAGACAGTTTTTTTTTCTTTTTTCTAAGAAGTCTGCAGCAAAACTGTCCTTCCGTCTCCAGAGAGGTCAGACCTCAAACTGAGCTGCAGAAAAGCACCGCAGTAAAGGAACATAAAGTAATTCTCAGGAGGAGAGCGGCTACTCCACACACAGATATGTTTTACATACTGGCTTTGTAGCACAAAAACAAGAAAAAATGTGTCTCTTTATGATTGTAATTGTAATAATCTCGGTTTCCCAAATCAGCAGATTAGATTTCCCCTCTGTGAGGTTCACATGTTAAGTAGTTTTATCTACTTCTTAAATGGCAGATGTGTAATAAAATCCAGACTTAATCTGGATTTAAAGGTTGTCGTAGTAAATCTTTGTTTCTTTTCTTTTAAAAAATACTAATCCTTTGGGGTTTTTTTGTCTTTATCATTGAGAATAATATTATTTCTTTTCATAACAGCTAATTACTAAAACACAAAAATGGAAAGGCTTTGAGCACAGAAGCATGAACACAATGTTCAAAAAAGCCATCTGTGTGACCTGATGTCACCCCACTGTACCAGGACGTCGCCTTTGACAGAAGCTACACCATAATCTAATGGTTTCCGGTTAGAGGGAAAGAGCATGTGCAGATGTGGTGTGAAGTGGCCAACCAGACGTTTATAATCAGCCTGAAGTAATAATGTAGAAGGCACACAGACTGACCATGTGGATGTTACGCAGTCAGTCACGCCACATCAGCAAAGTCACATCATTAGTGCAATCTGGAAATCCGTCTATAAGAATGAGAGTTGAAGCAACATGTCTACTAGTTTCTTCTCTCAAAGGCATAAAACTGAATTATTTATGCTGTATTTATGCACATATTTTGATGTGCATGTTCTGTATGTTACTTTCACAAGACTCATAAAGGGGTGCATGTAGATGGTTGTCTTTGAGCTCAAACTTTGTAAAAAAATATATTTTGATGTTCCATTTGTTGTACTTTACAGATATATATTTAAAATAGTTATATAATAAAAACAGACTATGGTTTGGTTTGGATCCCTTTGTAACCGTAAAGTCCAAATTTAATTTCCGAATCTGAAGTCAAATGTTGCAGTTCCCTAAATGACCACCAGAGGCCGGTTTCAGAAGAATTCCTTTCCTACTGACATCAATGTTTAGTTCAATCTCGCAACAAAAATATCTTCACTCTATTTTGACAAAAAATTGATCTGATCAGAACTGGAATATGACAAATATGTAGAAATATAAAATGTAATAACTCAGTAATGGTTGGATTATATAAGTTTGCTGCTTCTTTTCAAGCAAAAACTCTGCTTGAGTTAATAATCACTATATTTAGTGAATCTAATTTGATCTAAGCATGTACTGTGGCATAACTGCAAAAATCTCTTTTTATGAGTATGAGACAGAATTATTTATTATTTATTAACATTTATGTCAATTTAATTATTTGTGTAATGAGTTTGATCAATCTTTGTGATTTTAGAATTGTGTACAAAAAGTGTTTGAAAAAAAAACACAGTAAATCTAATCAAATAATCTGTATGTATGCAGGGGCATTTTTTAAAAAAATACCTGCTTAAAATAGTGAAAACTTGGGCATCATTGGATGCATATCTTTTTTTTTATGCAGGTGGATGAACCTTACTTTGGTTTACTTTCTCAATTTTCCCCTTTTTTTAATTGTGTTTAATGAAGTGGGTTTTAGTAGAAATCCTTCTTTTATTCTTAACTTTCAGAATAGAAAGAATGTATTCAAACATTATCAGTCCAGTTAAATTTGGTCTTTAGAGGGATGAAAACCCCTATGGATTAGAAACCATTTGCTTTAAGGTTTAGTATTATTATTCGAGCCTGCTCTCTCGTGATTGTGTGCAGATGTGTTTATGGATGTTAGTGCACCAAAAGTAAGATTTGGTTAAGAGAGGCTGGCACAACTCTGTGGCTGAAGTGGAGGAGAAGTCTCCATCCATATTGATGCAGTATTTACCATGAAAGCCTGACTGGAAAGTTAATGTTTAATACATCGCTGAAAAAGCTTTAGGGCTTCAAGTGTTCTACAAATTACATGGACTCTAGAATGGGTTTGATACATTGAATGCGTCAAGAAGTGCATTTTTGTTAAATGCAGTGATCGGTTAGCAAAGAGAGGGAATGCTGGGAGAAACTGCATGTAGCACCAGTACTAAAAATGAGAAACCATGTCTAAAGAGTAAAAAAAAAATGCTTTGAAAAAGTAGCCAGTTGGTGGGGGTGTGCCTTTTCTGTAATTGCTCCAATGTTTATTTATGCAGCCTGCAGTACCAGGAGTGCATTTGCTGCTGAAATATAAAGAGCCGCATGAGATGTAAGCATTTGTCCGCTGCGGAGGGAAAATTAATGGACATTTTGAGAAATCTGCAGGGCTTTAAACTGCCAACATACAGCAGATCAAAATCATTTAGCGTCCAACTGGTTGGGCTCCAAACTGCTTTCAGTTATAATGCCGCAGTAAAACAACCAATTAAGCAGCCAGAGGTATGGCCCAGTAATAAGAGCTGCAAAACTGTCTGTGTATCTGGAACTCGAGTGTTAAAATCCTCCAAGCAAAATGGATGAAGATGTGATTAATTTAGATAAATGTTTCTATTTGTTTTTTTTTTTCAAAACACAAAGCTAATATAAAAAGCTTCTAGTAAATAATTTGTATGACAAATGTGTCTTTTTAGAGTTCTGCAATAAAAGTACCTTAAAAAAATATACAACGAAAAAAAATTATATATTTTGAATAAACTGATACAGAGAACTGGTTCATGTGACTGCACAATCAAAAAGGGAGATATGCAACATTTGAAAATCATAAATGACCATGTTTACTTATAATTAATCAAAAAATCCTCTGGAAAAGACATCAAATTAGGTCATTTTAGAGCAAAAGTACTACCATGCATTACGAGGTTAAAATATTTAAATATTCTGCATTTTGGTGTACCATTAAACTAATTTAAAATGTCACCTAAAGACTTCTAAAGCATTTAAGCTTAAAAGTATAGAAGAAAACTTTATTAAAAAAAAACTTTATGCAAGTTTTATTCAGGAAACACCTTCTCAGCTAATAGAATCAGTCTTTCAAAATAAAAGTAATCCATTTCTGTACCAATATTTGTTTGGAAAGTTTAATCATTTGAACAAAATGAACATTTTATTTCATGTGAAGCTACGGTCCCACCATTCATGAAAGTGCAAAACAGGGGTTATTGAACTCAAGATGTTTACAGCTTTAGATGAATAAAGTATTTATATTCTATTATATTACAACTGTCAGAAACTTTTTGACTGATTCTTGTCACGACAGACAAGTGACCTCTTGAAATACAATATGAAAAAAGAGGAATTATTCAACTGATGAGGTAAAATATAAATCAATGCCAGTAATTTAGTGCAAATCTGTCAACATCCTTTACAAGTGATTAGGTTATTGAATGTTTTTCGAGTATTATTGATGAAAGCTGCCACTACCTCCACTTCCATAGTCAAGATTGCCATAAAATTCAGGCTGTCTTCTAAAGTAATTCTCCGCTTTCTTTCGTGACCACTTTCCTGCAAACATTTGAAGCCAAAGGAAAAAAGCTCCTTGGAGAAAACGTTAGTACGTACATGCAACATAAGGACACTTATTTCCTACACAACACCTGAGCAAATAGCCTAAAGAAAAGGATAGAATAGAGAGATTCTGTGCACCAGACTTCTCTCTGAAAGCAAGTGGAAACTTGCTCTTATATAACAGCAACTCATGTGGCGTTCTCATATTTGTTTGACTTATTTTGACCAGAGTAAAGGAAAAATCCTACTGAGAATTATGGGTAAACTGGAAAAAAAATAGAATAAAGTATGATATGCTGAATCAGAAATATGATAATTTCACATCTGTAACCAAATGATGATAAGTCATGCAATAAAAAAAAATCTTATTAGGGAATTTGATACCCAGTTTAAGAATACAGAAGTAATTGTGATTTTATTTGGGGAGTAATCTGACCACACAAAAAAGTACAAAACAAAAACAAAACATAGGATTAGAAAATTGATGGGTAGACATTTTAATCTCCTGTATTTATTTCTTAGATTTTTTTTAGAGTACTTCACTGTTTTTACTATTTGTATATTTTTATTAGATGCTCATTTATATATCATTGCATTATAATGTAGTTTTTTCAACAGAGTGACTTTAAAACTATAATTTGAATGAATTTTGCTTTCTTCCTTAACAGGATTCAGATTGTCTATTATTGTCATATATTTTGTATATTGTCACCACGTATTTCACAAGTTCAACAATATTTTCATGAGCTAGTATTTAAAATTTATTTTAAAAACGGAAAGTTTACTTTGACATTTGTGACCATTTTTCTATCCAATCCTGAGTGACTGCCCTCATGCAATTACCTCGAATCAAAGCATTTGGCAAATAACTTCATTAGTTAAGTACTCGAGCTGCCATTAAACGGTGACTTTTTGCATTCAGTCACAGCTGGAGGCTTGCAGGGTGAGGGCAGGCGCGCTGATGATGCTCTCCGAGGCAGAATTAATTCTGTCCTGCAGCATTTCTGTGCATTCTTCCTGCATTCTGCACTTCCGCTGATGCAGCCTGAAGATTATGACACGACATCAGTGTTAATGTATGTAATGATTTCCTGCAGTCCAAACTCTATAATTGAAAGCTTCTGTTATAGAAGTCACACTCCATCAATTGATGGTTGTTACATAACTATGGTAAAGAAAAGTGAGTCATCAATATTTTATGGATGAAAATTGATTACATAATCCTTCCTTTGAATGATCAAAGCTATTTTACATGGTACGTTTTATTATTTTATAGTAGGAAGTGAAAATACTATAAATTTGGAACTGTATTTTTATTTTTATATAAAAGGCAATCGGAAATTGTTTTTTTTCTTAAAGATAAGCTTCAAACTGTTCATTAGGTGTGAAATTGTTCTGAAATCTCCTCCTCTGCAGAGATCTCCAACGTTTATCCTTTAGACTGTTGAAAGATCATGTTAAGCTGATGCTGACTCATCCAAATATGAATGAAATGAATGACTTGAAGACAGCTCCCTGAATAGACTTGTAATTTATCTTAACTCTACCTGTCACAATCTGCTCTAGAAGGTCAGCGCTCAGCTGTGGGCAAGTTCACAACTTCGATGCTAGAGTTATTGTTCTGAGTATGGAAAACTTCCTCACCTTCATCCCGTTGTCCTCTTTCCTAATGACTCTTTCTTGTATCCCATTCTCTCTCCCATCCATTCATTAATTACTTCCTTTTAAGCTCTACTTATCCATCAATTCCCGACTCTTTTTGTATCCACTCTAGCAGGGGTCTGTTAGTAACTTTTTTTATTTGTATTTAGATTTTTAACATGTCAGATAACTGAGCAAAGTGACGATAAAAGGTTTTATCTGCTGTCCATGCTTGACTTAACTTTTTTGCATTTTAATTTAATTAAATCTGCTGCAGCCAGAGGATCGTATTTGACACGTGGAGTATTTTATTTTGAAAGGAATTTGTTTACGTTGGTATCAAGAGTAAAAGAAGTTCAAATTTCGATTTGATTATAAGCCTG
This sequence comes from Oryzias melastigma, assembly GCF_002922805.2. NCBI lineage: Eukaryota > Metazoa > Chordata > Actinopteri > Beloniformes > Adrianichthyidae > Oryzias > Oryzias melastigma. Next base: position 9,903,025 of record NC_050523.1, on the reverse strand, counting down.
TTATAATTCAGTTATTGTAAATATTTGTTAGAAATGAATAGCTTAAAGGTAAATTGTGTATATATTTTTAAACATAAAGAGGGATTTATTTGCTTTCACTGGTCAGTAAAAAAATAGTTTTTTTTTTTATTTTTTTATTGGCACAAGTTGAAAATTAATGTGCAAATAAATGTTAAATAAATTTAAAACAAAATAAAGGTTTGCATATCCCTGGTATGGGGATTTACAGTCAAAGGAAACTCCTGAAGACCTGGGATGGAAACCCCTTAGAATGCGCTGTAAGACATCTATGAATGTTGTTCAAATCCCCACTTATTGCTTCCATTATAACCAATTAAATGTCCACTTTTTCAAATACTCTTGTCTAGGTATTTGTATAAAAGGTGCAATGATGGTCTAGATATAAAAAAGCTAAAAATAGTTTACTTGACATAGATAGACTGGACAAGGCAGAGGAAGAGATAACCCATCCGGAGGATATATCCTCACCTTTGTGATTACAGCCTGTCAGGACTTATCACTGTGAGCTGAGCACCTCAGCAACAAGAGAACACTGAACAGTGAATGCAGTTAAGGGTTGAAGCTCTCATTCCACACAGCATCCCACCAGAACAACTGCTAATATTTAAATAATAAGTCCATTAATGCATGTGAAGACGATGATGTGGAAACATGTTCACAGTTTTAATGTAAAATAGAGTAATTGTGTATGTGAACTCACATACTGTAACAGCAGAGCTTTATTGATGTGCTAAAGTTAATATGGTGGCCCTGAAGTGCCAATCACTAACAAATTATTTGATGCAAAAAAATTAAAAAGGCAAAGCAAAAATTTAAAAAGACAGCACTACTTTTTAGAAAAACAAAATTCTAGAAACCAAAATGTAAAAAACAAAACTACTTTACAGAAAACAAGATGAGGTATTAAAAAAAAAATGCAATGAGAAACCGGGAAAAAAATAGGAACATCCCTGATTGGATGATGAAATCCAGTATCAGTTTATGTTAAATAACTTTCAGTTTGAGTGACGTCATCCATCAGCAATGTCCCATAATACCTTTTTTTTCTGAATTCATTTAAAAAAAACAAAAAGAAAAAAATAAAATTGAAAATCAAAAGAATTTACAGAAATTAGGGTCACCCCATTTATAAAATATTGTCATGGAGCAACCTGCTGCTACCATCTCCAGCCACCAGAGGGAGCGCTCACCACCTACCACCACCTGGACTCACCAGCTCAG
>NC_050523.1:9901569-9901757 GCF_002922805.2 Oryzias melastigma | reverse complement strand
TCATGAATAAATTATGTAGGCTTGATTACAAAATTGAATATTTCTATCAAGACTTCTTAACATTTTTTTGTTATTTTTACCTTTTTTTTCAAGGCAAATGTTTATGGAGACCTTGACTTGTTAAATAAAATGCACAAAGTGCTTTTTGTTATGAACGCTTCACGACATCACGAGTCATTTTTGGCCCA
>NC_050523.1:9882733-9901479 GCF_002922805.2 Oryzias melastigma | reverse complement strand
ACCAAATAAACCTGCTGCACGTGGATCCAGCCGTCTGCCTGTTTCGTGACAAATATGACCTGTGCTACACTTTTTTTGTCCTGGAAAACCATGAATTGTCCTATGTATAAATTCATATCAACATATACCTTAAATACTTAAATCATAATACTTGTGTAGTTAAAAATAGATGTCATGAATAAATTATGTAGGCTTGATTACAAAATTGAATATTTCTATCAAGACTTCTTAACATTTTTTTGTTATTTTTACCTTTTTTTCAAGGCAAATGTTTATGGAGACCTTGACTTGTTAAATAAAATGCACAAAGTCCTTTTTGTTATGAACGCTTCACGACATCTCGAGTCATTTTTGGCCCAATGTGTACAAAGTTCTATATTATTGATTCATGTTTGTAAAATATGTCGAGATAGAGAGAAGATCATTTAGAATGAACTTTGTTTTTTTTTTGGATATAAAATAAAATAAAATGTAGGTTCTAGATGCCCCAAAATGCAACACATAAAAAAGAAACTGAAGCATGTGGAGTTTAACATGCAGCTTAAATGTTTTTTTATAGCTTCTCTTTATATTGCAAAGTCTGGAAACCTTTTTCCATATTGATGGTTGCTACTCCACAGATAAACTCATTTTATGAATAAAAAAACTGACTTTTTGCAAAACTATCTTCAAACCCCTTTACAGATGTGTAAAAATTACATTTTTTTTTATTAATTCTCATACACATGTATTTTATGTCAAATTCTTACTTGAAAAAATATAGCGTTACTTTGGAAACATTGTGTGAGTATTAAAGTTCCAATAAAAAATAATCTTTTTTTTTACAAAATGGGTTCAGCCATCTGCTCTTTAGAATCTAAATATCTGAACAGGAACTGCCAACAATCCTTTAAGCCAATTTTTAGAGCTTAGTCAAGTGAGCGATTCCCCTGTTGATAATGATTTAAGTTATAACAATTTCTTCTTTTTTCTACTTCCAACACATACATGCACAGGGAATTGCAGGAACCGACTAACATATTCTTTTATCAAAGGGTATTGGAATCAGATATGAAGACCGTGATGAAATATTCATTCAAGAAGGGATGTAGAGGAGTGTCTGTGCGTTTGTGTGTCAGGGCAGTAAAATTGAGCCAGGCCAGCAAGAGGAGGGGGGGCGGAGGAGGAAGAAGGGACATAATGGCAGGGAGTGGCAGTGAAATGTAACCATTTCAAGGACACCAGACTATAAGGTTATATTTATTGATTGCAGCTCCATTTAAGGGACACGTGCCGTAAAATTTACTGTCGTCAAAGTAGATTCCAGTCTTTGTGTGGCTGTAGTCTGTTTTTTTTTTTTGTACAGTGTTTACAAAGTACATTAAATCAGCTTACAGCGCTGCACATTTTGAGTGTTTGAGTGTGCGAGTCAGGAGGATTGAACTCATGGGACATCTGCAAGCAAAATAAATGAATGCTGTTTTTACTGTGAAATGGTGCTTTTGAGCACTTACTGAACTCGTGCCCTTTTGACGGAGGACAACCCTCCTCTTCCTCCTCATCACTAGGAGGAAATTGCTTTTTTCCCAGAGATGTGTCAGAGGGAATGTTTACAGTGACTGCAAAGCTAAATTTCCTTGCACAGCAAATTTCTTAACATGACTCATCAGTGAACAGCTGGTGCGAGCAGAGAGCCAAAATCACGTCAAGTTGTTGGGAAAAGCAGTAAAATATGTCAAACGACTCTTTTGCTGCAACTGTGGTGCTTTGTGTTATTTGCATAAGCTATACATACATAAAAATAATGTAATCTTTAGGTAGACAAGACAAACTAAAGCTGCCTCTAAAAAATTATTAAGGTAATTTTGCAATTTATTGATACGCCAAAAATTTAGGTTACTTATAGATTATTTATTATATTTCTACAACATAATTCTCGGTTTAAAAGCGTATGTTACATCACTTTAATACCCAATTTATGCATTTTATAGACCGTTTCCATTAGTAAGTTTGTGTTATGTCCCTTTTTATGTTTAGGGGACTTAAGAGCATTACATAAATTGGGGGCTCGTCCGGGATCCATTAGCCATCTAGAATCATTTAACTTGTTGGTATTTGATCCACTTGGATTTTGTTCAGATTGTATTTGGAGGCAACATTTTGTGAACAGTTTACCTTTGTGGTTCTTAAAACATGGTGTTTGAAGTGACTTGATAGTTAATTTATTATTATGTCCACATTACCAGCAATATCTGTAAACATGAGATCAAGAGTATTCTAAAGAGGTTGTTAAATGTGGAGGGATTTCTCCATCCATCAGGCAGACCTTGGCTGGCAGAAGAAATTGGAGATAGTGTAGCCAGTAGCCTGTAGCCTGTAGCCTGTAGCCTGTAGCCTGTAGCCTGTAGCCTGTAGCCTGTAGTCTCTAGTCTCTAGTCTCTAGTCTCTAGTCTCTAGCCTGTAGCCTGTAGCCTGTAGTCTCTAGTCTCTAGTCTCTAGCCTGTAGCCTGTAGCCTGTAGCCTGTAGCCTGTAGCCTGTAGCCTGTAGCCTGTAGCCTGTAGCCTGTAGCCTGTAGCCTGTAGCCTGTAGCCTTCCTTCTCAAGGTCTGGAGGTCCACACTGTGCTTTTAAAGGCTGCCCTCTTCAGCTTGTTCCAATGAGAGCCACACCCTTTCCAGCACCACACCTGAAAGTAATCAACAGAGACGGCCATGCAAAGATCCACAAAAATATAGAAGTCCCACTCTGATGGAAATAAAATACACAAAACACAGAATAAAACCTAAATAAATACAGCCACAACCCTAACAGTTTGTTACAGTTGAAGTAGCTGAAATTCGACAAAAAGTAAGCACACCATGAGGTCGAGTGAGTTGTCCACCATGGACATCACTGCCTTCTTGCCAAATTTTACTTTGTGGTGAATAGAAAGCGTGTTGGGACAAATATCCTCATTTAAATGACTGTACTGACTAAATCGTGTATACTGTACATGTGAAACACACCACTTTGTCATTTTCTGAGTGTATTGTACGGTGACATTTTGACTTTAAATTAACAAATGTTTTGTTCCTCTGTAAACTGAAATGTAAAACTTTGTTAACCACCATTAATAACTAAATAAGAGCACATAGGCTCTATTGCTGTATACCCAGGAATGGGGCTGCTGGAGCCAACCCAGCTACTGGAAGGTGAGGGTGGCAGACACCCTGAACAGGTCGCCAGTCTCTTGCAGGGCCAAACACTTGCCCTTAGGGTCAATTTAGAGACAGTAGTTGACCTATAAAGCTCGTCTTTGGACTGTGGGAGCATGTAGAGAAATGGTAAACTGCATGTAGTTGCATCAGAGTTTTCCTCCTTCCTTGAACCAGTAAAAACCAGATGTGGTGTGGGGTTCAGTGTGCCCACGGAAACTTCAACACTAGACGGGAATCGAGTCTCCAATCTTCCAGTCAGAGGTCAACCGTCTTACCGCTGCACCACGGATTTGAGCCAGTGATTGTTAATGAACTGCTAACCACTGCACCACCCTGCAGCCCTGCTATACCCAATAAATCTCGTTCTGAATCATTAGGATAAGATCAAAATGTGTATCCATATAAACATAGTTGTTGACTCTAAAGATCTTCACTTCAGATTTGGACCAGTTATCCACAAAACAACCCTTTAGATGTGAAACTACACTGGTATTTTTGGAGGGATAGTCTTGACGCTCATACAGTTACTTCTGTGTATTCTTAGGGGGGAGCCAGAGTAATCAAAAAATTAAAAAAAAGCCTCCAGGTGCAATCATATTTGCAATTTCAATCCTTCCATAAATTTAAATTTAAATGTAAAACCTGAGTTTTCCAAAGTGAGCTAAACCACATGAAGGTGACTCAAAAAGCTGAAAAGAGTCATCATATCCCCTCCACTGCCAGCATGGAGACTTCTGATTTTCCTTATCTGCTCACTAATGTGTGATTGCAGATTCAATAACAGATCAGGCTTGAAAAATGAAACCTTTCCACATGAATTTAGATTTGACTTTCTATAATTGTCCTTTGGCCCACACTTCCTTGATTTGTCTTAATCAGGCTGCTAAAGTGGTGCTGCCATAAGTGCTGGATGAATGCCAGAGAGTCATTTTGCAGAAAAAGGCCTGTGTGTGTCTGTTTGAAGGACTGTGAAGATATAGAAGCTCTCAACACCAATCAGTCGTCGAAGCTCCCAGCCAAACCCTGTTATAAAATCAAGATTTGAGAAAAAAAAAAGACTCTAGCCCCCACCAACAGCATACCCCTTTTAATTTATTTTCTTCTTCTACTTTTGTCCGTCCCCTTTGTGTTTTTCAGAACTAATGAATCAATGTACTGTTCTATTTTTGCCACAACAAGAAAATAAAAGAAAAATAACAGTCTGTTGCCAGGGGGAAATGACTGAATAGAGAGCAGGCAACAAGCACCCATCAAAATATCTGTAATAGAAAACCTTTGGTCATTAGGATTACTAAGATACCACATTATGTTCTTCTATTCAGCTTCCATGTTGGCTGTAACAAAACTACACAAAGGATTTGGATGTTTCAATGGTTTTGTTTTTCTTCCAACTAATTATAGAAATGGCAAGTAAAGTACTACCTTATATGAAATAGTCAAAGGAATTTTAATATTAAGGCCTACTCTGATGAAAATTGTGTTTTTGATGTTTTCAATATGCTGTCTTACCGTTTTTCTCATGATTGGGTGCATATATAAAGAAAATTAAGCCTAATTTTGCATTTCTGAGTTCATTTTTCAAATTGTTGTGCAGACGAAAAGATGGAAAAGCCTGTAGCCAACAACAAGATTCATGTACGCCTTTGTCTTGTTTGTCTGAGTTGGCATCTGGTTCAAACCTCTACAGATGAATGGCTCCGGTAATGTTAGGTTGGAGTTGTGAGGGAGGGTCTCTAAACTAAACGAAGGGATGATGGGAAGTGGGGGAAGGCTTACTTATAGTCCCTCCCACAACTCAGAGGCAAACTTCTACTAAAACGACTCGATTCCTGAAGCTCCGCCTGACTCTACCTGTGGGTGCCGCCCATTTCATGATGTCATCCTAGAGTCTTTGGCAGCATGTCTGCATTTCTCCCACGAAAATAATCCAAACTTCTTCAAAGATGGATGCACATACCAAATATCTGCCCTTAGCAGGCCCAGCCATCGCTACACTGGTTCACGACACAAATACACTCGGCGTCTGCACCACTGTGCCCGATTGGGGGGGGGTCTTAAAGGAGCCTGTTTGGGCTGGAATTTATTGAATACAGGACACAATTGGAAGATATATGGTATTCTGCATCTAAAATAAACGTTTTTTTTGCTGATCAGCACTAGCTCAGTGGAGAAATTGAGTGTTGGTTTTAGACTGGGGGCGGAGCTGTCACAGCAGACTCTTCCTGTAAGGGGCGGTCTCAGGATGTTACATCAGATCTTGAGGACCAGCTCGTTTTCATGGGAGGGGCTGCGAGGAATGAAAAGTAGAATGCACTTAAAAGCTCAAAAAGTTGTTTTTTTCAAAGAGGATTGGAGTGGAACTTTAAACAGTTTTATACGTTTATTTATTTATTTTTCAAGGTAAACCTATAAAGGATCTGGATTTGATTTTTAATAAAAGGTGGTATCATGCTGCGTCCCACAGTAGGATGGATTATTTTTGCTGAGTACTTTGAGACTTCCAATGACCTTGAGATGATTGACCCCCACCACCACCTTTTCATAAGAGCCAGTTTATTCTTATAGCAGTGATTTTTTTTTTTTTCCCCACATTAGCATTCGGGCGGATTTATCTCGAGTTAAACATCTGTTCCTGGAGAAAAGCCTTTTTTTTGCAGGAACACTCTAAACGTGTCTGCTGTGCAGGCTGGTAATATTTTTAGTGAGCTGAAACTTGCTGTTGCTCTCCGTCGGTCTCCGTCTCTCTGGGCATGTGCAGAGAGGCACTGCAGTGCTGCACTATGAAGAGAGCGACAGACGAGGAAGACAGGCAGACAGACAGGGAGAGGGGAGTTTTGACACCGGGGCGCTCTCTCTGCTGCATCCTCATTGTTCTCTCGTAGACATGTTGGAGATTGAAGCCAATGTTTGCCCCAAAGTCCGTGTAATGAAGGTCAGACGTGTGTCTTCTCAATGTTAGCAAGACTCTAAATCACTTTTAAAGGCACATATCTTGATTGAAAAACACTTCTTGGCAGACAAAGGAGTCTATTTAGAGCCATCCAATTCTTGAAATAACCCAACTTAAATCATTTCTGCTTTTCTTGACTCTGACTTCTAGCCAATATTTCAATGACGTTTCCTTAGTAAAAAAAAAAAAACAAGGCAGGGAACTGTTTTTGTCTTTGCTGCCTACTTTATGCTCAGCACTTCCTCTCCTTTAATTGTTGTATGTCTGATATAATTTGGGGTTCAAAGAGAAGAAAAACACTTTTAATTGTTTAGTTTTTTCCTAGAGTTACGACAAAAATGAAGCATTCTCTCTATATTTAAGATAAATTTGTATTGCAGTTTCCAGCTTTCTTTCTTTCATTGTGCTTTGGGAAGGTGTGAGTCACTTTATTAGCCTTCATTAAGGTGTCAGGCCTCGGCGTCGCAGGCCGATCCTTGTCACTGCCAGTCATGATGCTTCTGTGCCTCTCGGGCTGCTGAGGCATCAAAACAGGTGGAACGTAAATGGCACAGCATGTGCACCTCAGAGTCGTGACGCACCCTGGTATTTCTAAAAGCTGTCATCCATTTTGTGGGCAATGATGACGATAGTGGCAAAAGTGTGTGTGTGTGGGGTGGTGGTGGTGGTGGGGTATGAATGTATTGGCTAAAAGGGCCATCAAGTGGCTGGAAAGGGTACTGCAGACCAGTGCAAGTGCAAAGTGGGGTTCTAATGAAGCCAGCCGAGCGGTGAGACACTGCTTTCCCCTGAACTGAAGTGGTCACACTCCAGCAGGCTCTTTGAAGCCCAGACAAGCTGTCATTCTCTGCTAAATGATACAAGCGCAGGTACAATTCCCACTGTTGAATCATTTTTCTTTCATCCTGAAACGATACTCTGACCAGTGTCGTGTCACTTAAGTCCTGAATTAAGCTAAATCATACCCGACTGACCTCACAGAAGAAGGAAAAAAAAGTCTCTGCTGTGGAGGTAAGTGACACCAGGGTCCTCTGGTTTCATAGGGATATCCTTTACAGATTTCTCCGTGTGCTGCACCGCTGCTCCCCATTTCTGAGAAACTGAAGATCTCCTGAGCTCTGCAGACACTGATGGTGCTTATATCAGGATGGAGGCCACACTGAGGTCATTCAGGTATGAGGATGTGTCAATTAGGGTTTGTGTTTAATCTTTTAAGGTCAATTAAAACAAAGAATAGGAAAGGGTAAAATCAGCAGTTAAAAGTTGCATTTTTATATTGTTTAATGCATAAATTGGCTTAATAAACGAAGTTGTGTAAGATCATTTGAAATGAGGTGATACATAAATGACACTTTTTTAAATCAGATGTTGTTTTAGGTGTGTTAGATTTTCTATCAAATTTAAATAAAATAAATTAGTTATGGTTTTGGTTTCACGTAGATGCTAATTTAAAGTATTTTTGGAGTGAAAGTGGATGCATTTTTTCATCAAAAGGCACCTAAGGATTAAAAATGTTGCAAAATATTTTTGTTCCTGTTTGAATTTTGTTTCATTTACTTGCAGAAAAGCTTTTGCATCAAACGGGAGAGTTATGATTGCATTGATTACTGACCGTCCTGTCTAAAAACACTGCAAAGGGGTAAGAGCAAATTATGGGAAGGAGGTGAAAAATAACTTTCTATGACTTTTTTAGGTGCTATTACTTTTTGGGGATGTTTTTAGATGGTATTCTTGTTTTCTTTTTCTTGTACAGAGCAAGCAGGAAGAATTATGTTGCTACATTTGCAGGTTATTCATTTTATTGTTATAAACTGCCCCTACAGGATAAATAGACGTATTAATTAAAGAGCGGCGGGAAGAAAAGGAACTCACCAATCAATACACTGAAATATGAATGCTCAAACACTTTATTGTAAATGTTTCCCTTTATTAGCAGCAAACTTGCTACATTTATCTGTTTATTCGATCAATCTCTCTCTTAACCTGCTGGAGTTTAATTCCCACCTTTGTGTTTTTGAGCAAGACACATTACTCCTGCTGTGCTTTAAGTTATAGGTTGCTGTAAATAAAAGATAATTTTTCAAATAAATGTCCTTATTTTCCTTTAAATGTCATTTATCCAATTCCATATTTCTTTTATTTATGTCATTAATAAATGTCTTTGCTCTTAGTTTTCTAGCCTTTTACAAAGTGTTCTTTGTTCTTCCTTCAGTAAAAAGAGAAATAGTGTTGTGACATGTAATCTTAAAATGTTGAATAGCACAAACTGTTATTAACTTTGTGGATTTAATATTGTAAAATTAACACAGTTAAATGGAGTTGTTTTAATTCTCTCAGTATTTTTATTTCTAATTAGTCCACATTACTCCACACTCTTAGATCAGCTGATCAACTGCTATTAAAGATACCAAAAACAAAATTCAAACTCAGAGGGGACCGAGCTTTTGCTGCAGCAGCTCCAAAACTCTGGAACGATCTTCTAATTCATGCTAGAGAGTCTTCATCATTGGCTGTTTTTAATTCTTCTCTTAAAACCCTCTTTTAAAATGTGGGTTTTAATATACAGTGAATAAGTGTCCTCTTTCCTTTTACATTTCAGTTTGTTCTCTTTTATGTAATGTTTCTGGTTTGTTTTGTTTTATCACTATTATTTTATGAGCATTTTCTTAATCAATTTTATCTTATTTTTTAAATGCTTTTATTCTGTGATTGTATAGCACTTTGGGTCTCATGGACAATTTAAGTGCTTTGTAAATACATTTTTTTATTATTCTGATTATTAAATCAAAGGTTTGCAACCTTTAATGCTAAAAGAGTCATTCAGATGAGTTTCTTAATCACCAAGACCCACTTTATTCATTAGAAAAATACACTTTATTTATGTTTTTGTGGCATTCATTTATAAAATGTAGCTTTTAAAAAAATGTGTATAATTGAATTATATATTCCTTTCAAAATAAAGCACTTCCTGTGTGTCAAATGATATCCCCCTTCTGCTGGAGATTAATTAAAAATGTAAAAGAAAAAAAAAAGTTTTTTTTTTTTTTACTTTACTATAAAAAATAAACACGTCAACAATAATGTAGAAACCAGATTTTTTTTTTTTTTAAATCTAACGTAAATGCAATTATTCACTTCAGGGATATTGCATCTGAGCAACACTGTTATGCAGAATTAATTGGAATATTTGCTTAACTCTACTAATTTAATATTGATACAAATTATTGCCATTTTTAAAGTTAAAGAGAGAGTTAAATAAAAATAAAAGTAAATATAAATAGTTGTAATTATATTTATGGCCGCGAGAGGGCAGCAAAAATAAACCCTTGTTTATTCATATCCACTAAAAAATAATTCTCGCTGCAAAATGAAGGGTTTGGTCCAGATTTTTTAAATATATGTTTCTTAATATATTAAGCATAAAAATCTGACACAATCATTTAGTCACTTAGAAACGTTGGTTTCTGGGATGACTCCACACAAATTCGCAGTCATTTAGTGAATGGGAGGAGGGTCTGTCTGACTCAACCTTTATTGTGGAGGTGGAGGCCACAAGTCTGTGGCCGCCGAACGAACGGAGCCGGAGATTCTGCAGAGCGAACGTCATGGTGCTGGAAGCCAACGGGCGTCCTCTGCTGCTCACCGTCACCTGTCTGTGCTTCTCTGGAGGTCTGCTGTGGTCCTACAAGCAGGAGGATGCCATTGAGAGGTGACTAAACACACAGCTGCTGGGAAAAACCCAATGTGACACTAAAAAGGGTTCTTTTTACAGGGAGAAGTGCTCTGAAAACAACATTTCTACCTCAAAGTACCCCTGCATGAAGAGCTCAGGAGAAATTACAACCTGCTACAGGTAAGAAGCTGTCATCCAATCAGTGAAAACGCCTTAAATGCTATAATATTCAATCATTTCAATGGTTAATTGTTGCCAAATGTCGGTTAATTAAGTTATAATCCTTTTTGTGTACAAAAGTCAGCTCAATATTTTCTTAAAATCAAAACGTTTTGTTAAAAAGAAAGTTAAACTTTCCACAAACAAAACCAAGAATCTAAAATAAATCAAAATCTATAAACAACTTAAAAATACGATGATGATGAAGTTCAGCATCCCAGAAACAAACATGGCAAAATATAGAAGAAAGTAAGGGAAAAAAGAAAAAAATATTCATGCTTCATTCTTATTCTTTAATAGTAAAAAATGTATATATATATATTTGGTAAAATGTTACAATTCTACAAATCTTCAGATTTAAGTTTTAAGTGTCCTAAAGTACTTATATTTATTCAAACATAAAGTGGAAACTTATTTAAAACTAAAAGAATCACATTTCACAACATTTTTGCAAAAAAATACATGTTCAAAAGCTGTTTTCTTCTAGAAAATCTGTAAACAACTCATTTTTTTCTTTTGCTAATTATGCATTGACAATTTATTGAAAAACGTATAAAGCTTAAAAATTTTTTCCATGCCATTTTTTTTTACTTAACTGATATTCTTCTTACACTATCAATTATTCTTGTCTCCTAAGGGCAGTATGATGTTTCTGGAACATGCATATAGAGATTCACTGTAATATCATGTGTGTCTTACATTTGGAAAGCATCAAAAATGTTAGAATATAACAAATATTGAGTGTTCATTGCTTTAAAAATGTTAAAAAGAAACTGTCAGATTCATCCTCTGAGCGGCAGTCTAAATTTAGACCTTAAAAGCTTTTATATTTGTGTTACTTGAACTTTTGGCAGTGGGTCAGTGACATCCTGTTTGATCTTCACATCTCAAACTCACAGCACATAATAATGTTGGTTTATGGTTATGGGCTGCACCCACAGTTGTTTCCCACATTGTTTATTTAAGGAAGAAAAAGGGCTTCTGGTCAGATGTGAGATAACGCGGCCCGGCTGCAGTTCATTTCACCTTCATGGCGTGACCAGCTGGTCACTTTTTAGCTGTTAGTGGTCAGTATGAGGAGTTTTATCCAAAACCTGCAAATAATAATGATTGGCTCGGTAGAGTGAGTTTCTCTGTTTGCAATAAAAGGTTTGACAGATGTTTAATTTGCTTCCCCAGAAGAAAAAAAAAGCTTATACTGATGGTACTAATTTAGCTCACTTGGAAAACACCATTTCAAATATGGGAACATGCTTCTCCTGTAGTCATAAACTGAGTTTTGAAAACCTGCCATTAACCACTTTGTGAACAAGTTGCTGTTTGTGCATATCACTTAACTTCACAAAAAGTGCAGTGATGAATGTTCTCTAGAAGAACAAAAAGGTGGTGCTGATGTGATGATGTTTACATTCTCGCTAAACACTATTTGTTGTACTTTCCCCCAAATTTTGCATAGTTTATCCAGGGGTGTGACTAAAGCTATGTTCACATCGACTCGATAGCTGGTGTTCAAGTGGTTTCTTTCAATGAAAAATCTATGATAACACTGTAAAACTACAATTTGGGCTTCTGTGTTCAAAACTCTCATATTTATGTGTCAATTTGCACGTTTTATAGGGTTTATACCTTGCATAATCAACTTTTTGAGCTTTTAAGTGTGAATTAATGTTCATTCCTCTCTATAAACAACCCCAAAGCGATATTTTGACCCATTCACGCATTTCTGAGTATTCCTCTAAAAACCTGCAATCTCAGTAGCAGCCTCTTCCAACCCATGAAAACGAGCAGGATCTCACGAGCTGATGTCACAAAGCAAGAACAGCCCCTTTCAGGAAGAGTCTGCACTGCCAGAACTCGTTGTATAGTTTAGACCCCCTCAGGGCCACTTTGTGATGTTTTCGGTGTCCCCAACTCATCGTTTTTTGACCTGTTGGCTGTTGATTTTTTGACATACTGGCTGTTGATTTTTTGACCTGCTGATTGTTCACTTTTTGACCTGCTGGCAGTTTGTTTTTCAACATGCTGGCTGTTCATTGTTTGACCTGCTGGCTGGGACACGGTACCGGTCCCAGTACCGGGTTAGTGTTATGCCTCGTTTCAACTGTCTCCGGTCTCTAATCCTAGTGAATAAGGGGGAATACTTTATGTAAAGAATTTATGATTCTTTGCAAGAGATTGCTGGGGAATACAGCTGAAAAGAGGAAAACTTTCAGTTTGGATCTTGAGTCAGGAGAATCGCTGGTCGCACTCTTGCTGTTGCTGTAAAACTTTTCTTTCAATCACTGGGTTACATCTTGTGGTGTTAAAGCTCAGCCCTAATGGATCAATCCATTTTCCTATGGACCTATGACCAACGGGGGACCAGTTCTGTTTAACAGGTCCATTTTGTAATGGACACGCTCAAGAGTCCAGTTCATCCCGGTCAGTGGAAACGAGGCAGTAGGGTACTGGGTTAGGGTACCGGTACCGGTACTGGTCTGGTCCGCATCCTGAGGGTTGAGGAATCCTAATTAGCGTATGCATGTTTTCTCTGTCTGTGGCTCGGTACCAAGCGGCCCGGAGGAAGTGATACGTGTATATATTCAGTCAATCATTGTTATCTAGTCCTTTATGATTTGCCTTTCAAAAAAACTGTTCCAGGATTTTGTTAAATACAATTTTTCCAAATGTGCAATTTATAAGATTTTTTTTTCTTCTTTATTATGCATTTTTTGCCTGCTGAAACTCATAACTCGAAGCAACTTGCAGTCCAAAAAATTACTATAATGTTTGTGTCTTCATATTCAAACTCCTCCACAGTCTTTCTTAACTTTATTTTTTCTGCCTAAATGAATTTGTGGCAGCATGTTGGGGCCTCAAAACATTTACAGCTTTACAGGCGAATTGATTTAAATGTGCTTGGCCTCTCAGATGTAATGTGAAAAGCTGTGCAGTGTTTCTGTTTTTTTTATCCCCAAAAGTTGGGCTTAAACTTCTGGTGTTGCAACAGAACGCTTTGCTTTAAAGCAGAGACGGCTTTGATTAAATGATAAGCTGCGAGCTGTTTCTGCCCCACTTTGGCAGTACCTTCAGCGCCGTGGGGTTGTAGTGTTTTCACAATGAATTGCTCAGAGATCAGCAGTGATTACTATTGCGTGTAGTATGCTTTATCTGTGCAACAACAACAAGAAAAAAGTTGTTTTATGTTGGTCGGCTGATAATTGCTATCCATAATATTTTTTCCCCTTCTAGTATGTTTTTCCAGACAGCCATTCCTGCTCCGTAAACCGTTTTCGTCCAGACTTTTCCTTCTGTGGTTTATGTCATAAAGACGGATTACATGCTGGATGACTACAATGAGTTTTTTTTTCTTATTTGAAGTTACAGGCAGCCATTTATCCGTTTACATTTCCTGTTTAAATGCACCTAATAGCTGCAGCTAGACGGTTACAGTTACGCTTTTGTACTTTCACTCCTTCAGCAGAAGTTCTTCCAAGTCGGCGTGTTAGCCATCACGGTATCGAGACACATTAATAACCTTTGTTTATACCTTTTCTCGTGACAAGTGGGTACATGAAGCAGTGATTATACGGGCTTGATTTATTGTCGACGCTGCCTCACCTGCCTTGTAAAGGAAATGCTTCTCTGGAGAAGAAGCAGAACACACACAGTGAGTCCCCCAACTCTGCAGCTGTAACAGTAATATTTAATTGATGTGTAGCACATATAATCACTGCTTTGTTATTTTTCCGAGCATTTTTAGGGAGGGGGTAAATATGCATTCGCTCTTCTTCTTCAAATCAGGAGCTTGTGTGGTGTGAGTGAAAACAGTGAGGTTTGGATTTCTGACCCCCCCTGTGAGACCTGATAGTCGTGACACATGAACTTGTATCCTGCCCACTATTTCATTGCAATGAACTGCAGTGAAATCGTTTTTTTTTTTTTGTGTTACTCTTTCCGTTGCCATATTGAACTGTCAGAACCTCTATAATGGATTTTCCATTTCTTTCAAAACTTCTGTTTGATTTATATTGTATTTCACACCTTAACTCAAATAGAATAAGCACTGTTTGGTTCCAATAAAATGATCGCTTCAGTCAGATCTTAAAGTCGTCCTTGTTTCCTTTGTTTTTCAAATCTGTTTTCCACATTACAGTTCCAGTTATTCCACACCTTGGAATAATCTTCTCAGTTGGACTTCTGTTCCCTGTCCCAATTCAAATACCTTTCAGCACAAGACGTCCACATGGGGTTCTTTGTGGCTGTATTGTCTTCCCTCCAGTGATCACAGCTTCAGGAAAGATATACTGTGGCACATCGTAGGGAGTTCAGGAAGCTTCAGATATATTGTGTTTTGCTCTTTTAGACTACTACATGTTTAATGCTATTTATGAATGTTCTGGACTGAGAGCTACAGTAGAATGGGAAAGGATTTATGAACAACACATGTGTGGCATCACAGAGGAGAATTTCTTGCTGGGGAAAAACATGGTCTTATGAGAGTTAGACCCACTATGATGAAAATTGTATTTTTAACATGTTCTTGCAGCATTTTTTTCTCAAAGATGTAGGACTTAGATAAAGAAAATTCAAGTTGTTGAGAATCAGGAGGAAAAAATGCAGTTTTATAAGAACTTATAACGTAGAAAATACACTATGTGGGATTGCTCCATGCCAATGGTCCCACACACAACTCAGAGGGGAATTTGTAATGAACTACTGTCACTCTGCAGAAACTATGTACTGAAAGCATAAAAAAACATACAAAAACATACAAAAATTTTTTTGTGTTTTTAACATGTTTTTGGAGCATTTTTCCTCATAGTAGAGGACCTATATAAAATAATTTACGATTAAAACTGTATTTCTGAGTATTTCTTAATCCAAATCAGGAGCAGATAAAAACTGGATGCTTGAAAATGCTCAGACTAATGATGCAGCTACTGAAATGGGTGTGCAAAAGTCTCCTCCCCCCCGTATGCACCCTGGGAGATTTACACTAAGGTGTGTAAGACGTGATGTGCACTACTGTTGTCTAACCTGGCTCAAAACTGTACGGCTGGATTGATCCAATATTGCTCACCATTACTTTAGCGCGGTTAATGTTAGCTTGAGGCTAAGCTTGTGCTTGAGGGCGCAAACAGCACAGAGAGGGAGCGGGGGAGGGGGTGCTCTGCACCAACAGTCCCGCCCACAACTCCGAATTTTATTTCTAATGAGCTACTGCTTCTGCGTATAAAATATGAGTTTAGAAACGACAAAAGCTTTTTGATTTTGCATAATCGTAATTAAAAGGTCACGATCTTACGATAGAAAAAAATATAGTTGAAGTGGGACTTTAATGTAGGTCCATACACAAGTTTCACTATTGTGAGTGTAGAATAAAATCATAAGCTACTGAAAATAAATTCAAGTGTGTGAAGACTCTCATTGATCCAAGATTATTCGTTAGAACAAGACATTTTTTGTTTTTTTTAACCAAGTTTCTATGTTGACAACATATTGCTTTTTATTCAAGAGGATTTCTCATTTTTTAAAATTGAGAAATGCTTTTTGATTTAAGAGACTCCAATAAAAAGGGGTATTTTGGTGTTTTTAACATGTTCTTGTTGCATTTTTCTAATTATGGCTGACATTATTAAGAAAGTTGATCTACGTGTTTCCTTTTTCAATTTTTTTGTGAATCAAAATCAAAAATATTGTTGGAAAAACGTTTTAGTTCTTACGCACAACAGCAACCGGCAGGTTAGAAACTCCCTGCTCCACTCCATTCTGATGCATCCACTTGTAGAATAAAAATACATGTTCGTCTTTATTTACCTAATTTTTGCAGGTATCTGGCTTAAAACTGCTTCGTTACTGCTCGCCATTTATTTTTTTCTCCGCTAATGTTAGGTTGGAGTTATGAGGGGCTGTAAGCTAGTGGGAGAACATGTAAACAGATGGATGATGGGGAATGAGGGAAGGGTTACTCCAACCCAAATGTCCAACTCCGAGGTGAATTTCTAAGGAACTACTGCTGCTCTGCAGAAACTATGTCCCAGAAAACGACACAGGGCGATTTAGGTTGGCTATAAACAGCATAATCATAAATAAAGACCGCTGGGAAGATTTTTACAACAGATCAAAAGATGATAGCAGACTTCTCATTTGGTAAAATCGTACTTAGAGAGGAAAGATGTAAAATATT
Source organism: Oryzias melastigma (assembly GCF_002922805.2). Taxonomy (NCBI): domain Eukaryota; kingdom Metazoa; phylum Chordata; class Actinopteri; order Beloniformes; family Adrianichthyidae; genus Oryzias; species Oryzias melastigma. The sequence continues at coordinate 9,885,292 of NC_050523.1, read as the reverse complement.
GTGATGCATTTACCTTATTTATAAGAACTATAGCGTAAACTACAAGTGACAAATGGACAGACAGTATAACAGGCTGTTGCAGTGTAACATTTCAGTGAATTGCCTGAATTAAAAGGCATGAAGTAAGTCTTGTTTCTCAACAACCTTTTGACTAAAGAAAAAAAAAGTTTACTGGAATCAAGTTTGGCAGACACAAAGTGAGATTACTAATAAAAAAAAAAACCTGTCAGTCAAAAATGCCGTAAATGATTTGTAGGATTTGTGTAATTTCCCAGAACTGTGATGAATGTTGTAAGAGGAAAAGTTAAAGGTGCCTGAGCAGTGTAGCGTACAACCCCCCCTGCTGTTACCAAGCTTTTAACTTTACAAAAAAAAATCAATGGGAGCTTTCTTGTGATCAGATTTATTTTTATGCCATTAGCTGAAATTAAAGATACTGTCCTCTATAAAATAATGTCAACATCTGCTTCCCATCAATACTTAAAAAGAGGATGTGAAGCATTTGGTGGAGTGGACGGTACTGAGAATTAAAGGAGTTGACATGAACATTTGGTTTTGCTCCCCACAGTTTAACATTAAAAGGATGTAAAGACACTGAGGAGGGGGGGTCAGCTGCCATGCTAAGTGATCCAAGGCCGTCTGCTTAAAAATCCAGCTTTGCAGTCAGACACTAAATCCTTTTTATATTGTTGGATTTTCATTCTTTGGCTCACTGAGGCTGTCATAAACTGTAACTTTAATGTGAAAATGTATTTCCTCCTCCTGCTGTTATGTGAGCGACGGATTTTTTTTTTCCCAGACAGATTCACGTTCATCAGTAACAAAAGGATATATCTGTCAGATAACCAATCATTTATGCGTCGTCTGAAAAATTTGCATTATTTCCCCTCAATAAATATATTATATTCCTCAAATTATCTGAATTTATTTCAATAAACATGTCAGTTTTTATTTAAAACTTTGAAAAACCTCAAAAGAATTAAAGCAGGGGCGGAACTATGGGGGGACAAGAGGAGGCTGATGCCCCCTCAGAAAAGCATTGCTCCACTCGCCCCCCATACTTTTCGGTCTCATTTTTGACAAAGATTAACACAAGGTTCTTTAAGGATTACAAAAATAACAATGTTTTAAATTTAATATAAACAACATTAATTTGAAATATGCATTTTTGATCTTTTGTATGTATGCATGTAAAACGTTTTAGCTCCGCCCCTGAATTAAAGTAATATTTAGGAAAATTAGTGTCACAAATTGCATTTGTATAAGTTGTTTATCTGAGAAGCCATCTATATGTAATTTATGAATTACATATATTATTTATTAATTAAGCACTTGGTGCTATTCTTTTATATGAAAAGTGCTATATGAATAAAGGTTGATTTGATTTTAATTTAAATTGAAATGAGGATGTTGTTTCAGATATACTTTTTGCCCAACTTATATTTCACATATAAACTGTGGTATAACAATCATAATTTATGGATCTTTTCAAGGGAGTTTGATTTCTTTCATAAGTTTGAGAAATTGAGTCAACTGATTCGCTACAAAAAAGTTTACATTTCTTACCCCGTTGGCAGATTGTCTTTTAATTAAAAAAATGCTAATGGGGTAAGAAAAATGGCTTTAGCACAAATTATTTTCTCAAACTAAGAATATTTTTCAATAGAAGATCTTTCTTAATAAGATAATTTTTTCGAAGGCATAAAATAAGACATTTTTTCCCTTTTTACCTACTTAAGATTCTATTTTTTTTTGTCTTGTGATCATGTTCACATATTTTCTGCTATTTTTTTCTTTAACTTTGACAACGACGAGAAGTTTTGGAAAACTTTGAAAGTTTAATTTATGTCAAGAACTCTCCGATTTCTCATCAGAAGTGTTAGTTTTCAGTAAATATTTAACAACATGCGCTTGTCGTTTAGTTTGATTTCATTCCAGGTTAAATGGGAACAAGCTGCTAAGTCATTCTCTTCACCGTGAAAAGGCTGTAACGGCATGAATACACCCTCATTCTTTTACTCAGCAATGAGTGAGATCTATTGGAGTGTAAATTACCAGGGTCAGTTCAGGGGAGGACATGTTAGTGAGGAGAGCTGTTCTTCACTGACAGTTATCGTAAAAAGCTCCAGCAAACATCCTCCTCAGTCCAGTTTTATTTGATCCACCACAATCGGGGAATTTAATGTTAAAAAAAACAAACAAACAATACAGTTCAACTTTTTTCCTTTTTTTAATTTTTAATTTTAAATCATTTTAAGCATGGTTCTAAGTATTATTTTTTAATACAAAATCAATTTCTCAAATTTGTATCCAAATTAAGTTTTTTGTCATCAGTTCTTGTTGCATTTTGTATCATAAACTTGTAAAATTGTCAGATGTGGTGGACAATCCAGATGTAAAAGAATGACCAGATTCCAGGTGTTCTCTATTAAAAAGTAAAAAAAAACTAAGCTAAACAAAGAACAGAACAATTAACTAAAACAGATAAAAGTAAAATTTAGAAGCACCTGGCATGAGATAATATAACACTGGCGTGCTATGAACTACACTGTAAAAAGA